>NW_009917785.1:0-10110 GCF_000696875.1 Nestor notabilis | reverse complement strand
TCTTGCCCTGCTCCAGCACTGGGCCCCTCGCACAGGAGGCAGCCCTTTACTGCCTAGTCCAACATAGGTCCTTAGCTTGGGCTGCAGTTGTTCAGAAACTGCTCTAGCATTGGTCCAATTCTATGGGGCACAGTCTTTCAGGAACAGATTGTTCCAGCATCTTAGTCAACCAAGAACTGAAACAAGATAACCCAAAAATTCCTTTAACATCCTATAACCCAATGTCCATTACATTGTCTATCATCTTGTTTTGGGGTTTTTTTTTTTTAGGCTTTCATCTGTGGAGTTTATGATTTTACTTGTCATCAGTCAAAGTTTCTTCTGAGTAAATGGTGGTAAATCCAAGGGTTAGTTTTAAAATAAATGGACCCAGAAAACCAGCAGTCATCATCAGCTCATTAAGTAACATATGACTTATGTTTGTTGGATTGGGCAAATTGCACTTTTCACCCAGCCTGAGAGAAAAAAAAAAACAAAAAACAAACCAAAACAACAAAAGCCCAACAAAAGAAAATTGTCAGATCACAACTATAATCAAACATACAAAGAAAGGCTTTTAAAAAAACTTCATAGGTAATTGGAATAGTGCCTGCAATCTGCAAAGCGGATCTAACTTTGAATGGACTAGGTAAAAAGAGAACTAATCTTGTCTCCTTGCCATTCTCCTCAAGGCCAGCTGTTTTATTTTAGCGAGATAGCATCAGGAAATTTCAATATTCCCTTTTGTGTGACACTAAGTCTCAGTCATGAAGGCATTTAGAATACATTTATTGTTTGTTTTGACGAGAAAAGATATGTGAGTGACAATAATGTATAACACACTTTGAAAGAAAGCTTAACAGCATCAATTCCAGGAGGTTGATGTAAGCTCACTCTAAGTGACAAGGCCATCCACATAAAACTGAACAACTTCCCAAACCTCCAAATGCCAGTAAGAGCTGTTCAGGCTACACAACAGAAAGACAAGCAATTCCAGTTTTCACAAATCATCTTCATATTACCCAGACAGCAATTGCTGGGTGCTCAGTTAATCATCGATATTTGTGCATACAAGCCTTTAGTGAGTGATTAAGTAAGAAGCATATTATTTCTCAGAATAAACAGGTTACAATATAGTAGTAGTCTTTGTTAAATGAGAAACAGAGATTAAGCTTAAACATGTAGACACAAGCTTTATGTAACCCTTAATATTAAGAAACAACACAAGTAAATATCATTAATTAAATAGAAAATGCATAACCAGAAGTCTTGAAATCATTAATTTAGGTGTCTTGTAAGATATTAGAGGTTTTCAATAAACTGGGGAAAAAAAAATCTATATATAATTAACAAAATCAATTTCAATTAAAATAAACTTTCTGGTATTTCTCTGTCTAAAATAGATTAACACAAAGACTTCTTAAGGAGACATTTCCAAGATACAGCAGCTAGATATTTGAGGACTAATTTTAAAGGGTAATGAAAACTTTCATATTGAAATTTTGTATCCAGATATTTCAAAGTCAGCAGTATTATGTCCAGTGTTAGAGGTAGAAAAAATCTTTAAGTATGACTGAACAAAATACAAATTTAAAGTACCTCTGTTATATATACCATTGCTGACTTTTTCGACTTTGGAATGGCTGATAAGAAATATTTACAAATCCCTGCCATACTTTTATAAAGCAGTCTATATGAGGCTGGTAGGGAATAAAATTCTGATGTTGGAGAAAGTGTATATGACACAGCAGTATTTAATAATATTAATTAAAACAAGAGTTATTATGTATTTGTGGTTTTGTAACTGCATATCACCATATACCTTAGTTTAAAGTAAAGTTCTCAATATCTAAGTGGATCATTTGAAATCACTCAAACCAGTTAGATATCAACCTCATGTAGCACAGCCACTTTTTAACCAACATGTGAACTTAACATGTTTTCATACTCTTCTTTGGACACAAGATTAACAGGACTAGTAACTGACCTTCAGTGTATCTGTTATTGCTATAATTCATACCAGCCTAGATAAATTGTTCATTGAGGCCCAAGCAGACTGAGGAGACGTCTCCACTGGAATCAAAGTTTTATCCCAACATTATTCCCTGAAGTCTTCTGTAAAGTGTATCAGAAACTTCAAATATTGCATAAAAACCTTGGTTTCCAATCACTGGAATAAATAAGAGTTTACTTTCCCAAGCTATTATGGGCACACTTACTAGGTACATGTAGCTGAATTAATGTTTTTAAAAACGTATTTACGACAGCAAATGTAAGAATGCAAATGTAAGACATTTGCAACAAAAGATGTAAAAAGAATAAAATAAATCTACAAAAATTACCTATATGATAAATATACGTTGGAGAAGATCTAAAACATTTTGGTTTTGTTAGTTTTAATTGAGGTTCATTATCACTGTCTTAAGAAAAAGACACAATATCCCATGACTTCTTAAAATTCCATCTTTTCTTGATAAGCCATAGTAGCTGAGTCATAGTAGATTTTCTATCAAGAAAGAATGCCATTTTTAAAAATGCTACTTAAAGAAATTGTGTTCTTAAATTATTTAATATAAATTAATAGTGCTGCAGTGTAATCACTGGAATATTTTACACCTAGCAGAATGTGGTGAATGTTTAAATTCCTATTATAGGCAAAAGTGCAAGCAAAAAGGTGACATTATAAGCTAAACACTTAATGAGAAAAATATGGATGTTTTCATTTTTTCTAAGAAAATCTTGTTTCAGTTCATTTATTTTAGCTTGTAAATTGCATGAAATGCACCTATAAATAATTTGGATGCATTAAAAATTTAAGAACACTTTAAAAAGTACTTTTAATCAATTTGACAGAGTTTGCACTTTTATCTGGGTCACGTCACAAAGCTAAAGTACCCAGTCTTGTGTTACTTGGGTATATACATGATGAGCAAAAGTAATTGCAAATGTTTATGATGTTACAAGGCTCTGACGAAGTAATGATGTCGTTTCATGTCAGGGAAAGTCTCTGCTTCAATTAATTTTGAATGATTCAAGGCAGAAGAATGATTTTCCAAAATCTTTGTAATCCATACCTTTAGAAGATGGTGTGAAAGGCAGTATTTTAGATCATCCTTTAGATGGTCTTCAAAACATCTTTTGGATCATTCATGCTGCCCATTCACAGTTTCAAGAGCTACAGCTTGTCCCAGAAGGAAGAAAGCATTTTGTAATCTCATAGCCTGATATGCTGACCATGAAAACTAAAAATACATATAAAGTACTCATCCTCATCTCTATCTTCTTTACTGCATTAATGTGCTTGAGAAGCTATTTCTACCTTTTGTTTTGTTTTGTTTTGTTGGGTTTTTTTTTCACTGCATTAAAGTCCTAGAATACAAGAGATAAAACAAGAATGTCTCACCAAGAAGAGCAATACCGCATGTCATACGCTTTGTTTTTTGTTTAAACAACCGTGCTTATTAACACATATCATTGGCTGTGATGGTAGAAAAGATGATTTGTGAACATAAACCAGCCTGTATTGTTTGTTTTTCTTAAATTAACTGTGCCTTTCTGGCAGTGTAAATCATAGGTATAGCTATTTCATGGATTAGTGCCAGTAGCACTTTAGCATCTGTCTGGCAGTCTTGAGAACCTTTACCTCAATTCCACTCATTGCTGTAGCTTAGGTCCCATGTGTCATACTTCCTTGTCCTCTTTATCATTCTATTTATTTCTTCAAAATGTTTGTAGGTCTTCTCATTCATTAATCTTTTATCAGGAAGAGAACCCTTACTTTTTTACACAAGCCAATCCCATCAACTTCTTGATTCATGAATTTTTCTCCAAAATTTCCATTACTTCCTCAGCATTTCTGGCACTGAAATCGCCTGGCTGAAATTATCTGAGTACTTCTGTGGGGATTTCTATATTTTGTCTCAAGAATTACATGATAAAATATATGAAACTATTAATCTATGCTCCAAAGCTATAGTCCACAATCAGTTCTGTCAGTCATAAATTAGTGACTGCTTCGTCATAGATCTTTATATGTATTTTTACAACACAGCATTTGTATAAGTCTTTTTCCCAATTATCTAGCTAAGTCAATGGAAGATCTGTCTTTGATTTAGTGATCTATTTAGAAATAATCCCCCGAATTGGAATATCATATGTATTTGTCCCAAAGGTACCTGGAGGCAAAAAAGGGTGGAAACCCTTTTTACAGAGTATGTGTAAGAGAAATTGTCCTCTGAAGGATAACCTTTGGAGATGAAAAATACACTTGGCATGTATTATTTAAACAAGTCTATTTTATGTAGTATAAAAACAATTTACTGTTTATTTTGAAGTCATTGCATCAGATTAGACTGAAAATGTTATTTAATCTCATTTAAGAACTGGAAATTATTGCATTTGGGTTAAAAAAGCTTAATCTGCAAGGCATAATGTGACAGCGAGTCATTAAACTCAGCTTTTTTCTGTCATACTTCTTCGTGATCAGCAGGTTCTGCCTCCATGCTACACCATCTAATAGATCTGAATAGCTGTTACAAAAAAATCAATAAAGCACCTCATCTAACATAGCATGGATGTTCTAGCAACCAAGATTTATAAGGTAATTTCAGCTAAGTTTCTCATTCTTTCTCAAATGTGAATGCTGCATCAAGAAGCTGATTTTCACGACTATCTCTTGAGTCATGAGCTATGACTTTACATCTGTCCTTTTCATTATCACCACATCATTATGTAAATGCAGTTCCTGCCTGCTCATATGTTAACTTGGTCTGACCGAGTTTCACATTTTGGTTTGTGTAATAACTTTAAACAAACAAACAAACATCTATGAAAATATTCTATATAAAGACTGAATGCATCTTTATAATCTAACAAGGTCCCATGGCTGAAGCTGTAAGTACATCATGCCATCACTACCACATAGCTGTAGCCCCTGATCTACCATCCAATTCACTGACTAGTGCAGCCATGGATGACAACAGAAAACGTGCCATATTCTACATATTTTCACAGTATATATATTGTGTAATTAGAAAAGCAGTCTCAGAAGCGTAATTTTGTCTACAGAAAGCATTTACTTGCATGTTCCAGACAGTGCTTAATTTTGGAGACAGGAAGCAGAGTTATTAACCAACGGTGTCTGATTTTTACAGCTCTACTGTCTCAAGAGACACTTGCTTTCAAAGACAGAAATAAAACAAAAACAAGAAACAGGGATTAGCTTTTCTCATTTTGTTCTTATTTAAATAGGAATGAAATGTGACCCATGTCACATCTGTAAAGAGATTCCATTTCGTATTACGTACCATCAGACCAATGCTACAAACAGAGCATATAGGGTTGATGATTATTGCTGAGATGATAGATAACTACAAGCGCCTTGCTCTTATGATGTTTTTTACATCAGGATTGCCTCCTTACTAGAATATATCATCAGAGCAATGGCTCTTTGTATTATCCATCACTTCAGCAATGTTGCCTAGTGTTATTCATCATCAAGACAGTGACACTTAAAGTAATACATCATCAAAATGGTGATCTTCCATGTACAATGCAAAAAAGCCTTTCTCTATATTGTAGGTGTGGTGAAGAAGTTATAGGAATTCTTTTGATGATTTTTAAAGAAAATTAACTTTTTTTAAAAAATACCCACACCACCTAACAGTATGTAACCTGCAGGGATTTCATAGCACATTTTATCTAATGTAACAAATGAAGATAGCTCTTCTAAATTTCATTTGAAATACCAGAAAATTTCTAGTGGAAAAATAAAAACTCTTTGTAGCATAATTGTCAGTGGAAACAGTGTCACAAAATAGAACAGGAAAAGAAAACTATCAAGCTGAGTCTCCAACAGTGAGTCACCCAATCTCACTTGTCAGAATTCAGAAATGTGAGCAGTATTTACTGTTGTTAGTCTTTGACTGATCTTCTGAATTAGCAAGTTCTCTGAGAGGATGTTTCTTGAATGAGAACAATAAGCACTCTTGCAAATTTCTTTTATTCAGCCTAACAAAATTAGAACTTAAATTTTCTGTGTAACCTACTCTGCAAAAGCATCCTTCTCCAGAATTCTCATCTAGGATGACCCAATTTTTTCTATTAAAGAATCTGAAATCTGCCTTTGATAGCACCTTCAGTTCTGGTTTAGGAAATGGAAGAATACAATTTTTTTTCAGAAGTGTAACTGTAACAGATGATATCATACACCAAAGAGATAGAATATGACTGGTTTTGCACCTGCAAAATCAATGTAGTATTATTTTGTAACCTGACGATAAAGTTCCAGTGATAGCTATACTGCTACCTGTGCTTCATTTTCCCTGGTATTCCTTGGTAATTTTGCATCAGAAAGATGATCGTTTATGTCAGAAATAAGTTTCATCATCTTGTATACTACCTTATGGTCTTTGGCTGTTATTTGAATAAATTTGCAAAATAAGTTATTAGCACATACGAATATATATACCATTTGGGGAGTTCAGATTTATTTTAATTTGTCACTTTTGAACACAGTGATGTCTAATAAATTCATTTATTCTGCTTCAGTCAAATTCAACTTCAAAGAACCATTGCTTCAAACTTAATCATTTATGCTGGTTTAGTTTGCTTTTTCCAGTTAAAGACACCATACCTTATACTAAGTCTAAAAATTGCAATACAGCTACTATTTACACAAATTTTAACTTGAAAGTTTGTGGTCGTGCACTATATCATTTATGCCATCATACAAACTTATGTTATCTTGTCACAAATGTATGTGCAAAAACTTTTGCAAAACTTACTTACTTTAACTTACTGTTAAACCCATTTGTTACAACAGCCACACATCTTACTTATTTAGCGTAGCAATTAAAGTATCTCAAAGCTGTTCCATCAAATCTAATGTTTAAATCATGGGTCTTTCTTGCAGGGTTAACTCTGTATTTGTAGTCACTTCATTCGCCACTGGCTTTGCCAGCTTTAGCCTTTGTGAAACACTCTGCTAAAACAGTTCCACAGTGATAATAACCACTGCAAAACTGATCATACAGTCTTACTTTGGGCAGTTTCCAGATTCTCCGAAGAACTGTGCTCCTCTTTAACAAATGATTGAAATAAACTTTAATGCTTTTAAGTCACAAATATTTAATGTCCCAGGAAGTAAAATAATTTTAGGTATTTAAACTGAAAAGCTCTTTCAGGTCTTTTTAATGCTATCGAGCAGGAACTCAGTCATTTGCTTGAAAGAAGATTGTATAACACAGGTTATAGAATTCAAAGTGAGCGTTTAAATGTCTACCATGAGAGAGATTATCAAGGCTATTTACAGAAAAAGAAACCCATTTGTTTTCATTATTATTTAACTCCCAGGAGTAGCAACAAAGCAGGCAACTGTGGCAATAACATTAAGTTACTACGCCTTTGTTAGGGAATTAGAACATAAAGTATGTGGTTTTGCATGTGTTAGTACTTATTGACCAATGTCCTCTCTGCCCATTAAATAGAAATTTTCCTTCTGTCTCTGCTTCTTTTACTTTCTAATGGCTTTTTGCTCTTTTCTTCTTTTTTTTTCTTTTTTTTTTTTTTTGACACTATCTGGTAACCTAAAGGGAAATAATAGCTAAAAAGCACATTTAATAATACTGATCTTAAAGTGGTCTTTAATTTAGAATATAAAGGTAATTTTATTCATCACATTTTTCCCATTAAAAAGTCATTGTGACACTAAACTTGAATCTGTGTCAGCTCTTTCCAAGTTATTTGCAAGTGTCTATTTCTATCAGAGACTACTATACATATTGTGAAGTTACAAAGACAAATCTGAAAACCTTTGACTTCCTTGGTCTGTGGCATAGATACTGGATTCCTCTTTCAATTTCTGGCATAGTTGAAGTACTGTTAAAAAGTCTTCAGGGGGTTGAGAAGAAAAGTGGTTAGTTAAAAATATTTTTTCCCACATAAATATTTTCTTTTACTTAAAATATATTAAACATAAATCTTTGTTATGCTACATTTTTTCTAACCCATCTGCCCATATTCCTTCACAGTAGTTGGATAATTACTCCTTCAACACAGTACTTTTAAATGTTTCATTATTAAACTAAAGGGAAATAAAGGAAATAAAACAATTTAATAAACAAACCGAAGAAAATGAAAGTTTGTTCTCTATATTGTGTCAACAGTAGTTCTTATTTACAAATCAATAGAATAGGCTAGAATGTGGCAGTTCATCTCCTGCTTCTATTTATCTCTAATTGTACTGGGTTTGGCTGGGATAGAGTTATATTTCTTCATAGTACCTTGTTGGACCTCTGGTTTGAATTTGTGACCAAAGCAGTATTGATAACTCAGGGATGTTTTCGTTATTGCTGAGCAGTGCTTACATAGCCAAGGCCTTTTCTGACCTGACCCAACTGACCCAAGGGATATCCCAGACTGTGTGACATCTGGATCTGCAACAGAACTTCAAGGAGAAGGGAGGTTGATCAAGACGGCTGTTGCTTGAGGACTGGATGGATATTGGTTAGCTGGTGGTGAACAATTGGGGTTCTTTTGTATTACTTCATTTCATTGCATTTGCTTCTTTTTTTTTTTTTTTGTTTGGTTTTGTATTTTACTCGCTTTTATTATTAACTATTAATAAAATGTCTGTATTTAAACCCACAAGTTTTCTCACTTTTACCATTACAATTCTCTCCCGCATCCAACTGCATGGAGGAGTGAGTCAGTGGCTTCCTGCCTATAAAAGAACAGTGCATCTCCTATATTATTTATGAGGCCTGGAATTAGGAATCCTCAGTTACCTAATATGTTTTTTTTTTGGATTCAGGAAACAGTAAGAACATCAGCAAATAAGGCTGGTGGTAGTCAAATATTTATTCTCTGAACAAATGAGGTTATTCCCAATAAAAAGGCAGATTAGAGTTTAGGTGAGAGAAGGAATGAGTTCTGGTCAGAGAACCTGTGCAGAATTTAAAAAAAAACAAACAACCTCTATCTGGTGGTGCCAATTCTGTAATCAAATTGATACAAAGCAAAATAGGAGAACACCAGGATGAAATACATTCCAGGTTAGAATTTAAATAAATTTTCGTTGACTTTCCATTAGGCATCAGAAGTAGCTCTATGTAACATATAAATTGCAAATAATGTGTTTCCTTAAATTCTCATATGCCTTAATGCAATACCTATATAATATCACTTAAAGTATCACGGAAGTGGCATTTTATATGAAATATACAGGAAATATAAAATACATACATTTTAAAGTAGAGCTACTATTTTAATCCAGTAGTATTTACTCACTTAGAACAATGTTTTTGAAAGTACGTGAAGAAAGGAAACTGAATGCTTTAAAAGTTACACTAATATTATAATGTTTTAGTGAGTCTAGAAGAACTATGCTTTCATTTCCAGGTATCAAAATTGTGGGAGAGTTCAGGAAAAGTTATAATCAGTATTCAGCTATTGTTCCAATTCCCCTGTGTGCAATGTTTGTTTAGATATAGAAAGGACTTTCCTGGCTAGTAACCAGGCAATTATTCATGTTTAAAAAACACAGGTTTATTGCCACTGGGTAAGAGAAGACTATTGTGTGGATGTCTAGCCCACATGAAACAAATTACAAATCTCATTTCTGGCTTTAGTATTTTGTCTGTGTAAGTAATTGAAGATTTAACAATAAAAGGTCTAAGGCAAGCCAGGTAGCTACAAGTTATTCAGACATTTTTAAAGCTTTTAATAGAGGTTCCTTACCAAAATATGAGTCTGAAAAATCACTGCTGATTAATACTGCAAACTGTTATAATGAATAAAATTACAGACTAGGAATTGAAGAAATGTGAAAAAATAAGAAATAAGTATGCTGCTTTCTCTCAAAGTGAAGAGCATCCTGCTTCAAGAACAGTTTCTTGAGGTTTCTCATAATTAACTCTTAGAATAAAAGTAATTCAATAGTAGAGTGATTTGGGGGAGCATTAAATATGTTTAAACTCTGGTTTTAAAGAAGAAGGGATCAAAGTATGTTGGAAAAGAGACTGTCCATGTGTTATTTTTGGTATTAAATGCTGCAGGCCCTAAGATTGCAGAGTTAATAAAGTGGGCCAGTACAATGATCATGGAATCATAGAATAGTTCGGGTTGGAAAGG
>NW_009917784.1:83824-122319 GCF_000696875.1 Nestor notabilis | reverse complement strand
CTGCTGTAGCTGAACCCAGGACAACCTCACACAAAGATTTCTTTGTAATACTCAAGAGCCACTGAGACTTCAGATTAATTTATGCTTCATAAGTGCAGAATACAAAAATTGAATCTCCTCAAGGGCTGAAGGACCTGACAGTAGCCTTTTGAAAAGACAGTCTAAACAATGAATTAGTGATGTGAATAGGTAGAGTCATAAAATATAAAGACATAAGAAGTACTTATGCGTAGGAAGTAAACTAATCACTAAGAAAGAGCTACTCATATCCCTCATGCAGATTCACAAACCTAAGGGAATCACAAAGGAATTCTAGGTTCCTTTGAAAGATTTGCAATTGACTCTATTCAAAATAGAATATAGCTTTTGCAGGATGGAAATTCTAACTGTTTTGTGCTCTCTATAGGCTCTTCTAGACAGCAGGCTCACTGACACTAACAAATGTATTCCTGTATTCATTTATTTCTACCAGAAAGAAATGAATTCTAATCCTAATTCTGTGGATAATTGAGGCAGAAAGAGATTTGCCGAACTGCCCAAATTTGCACAAGAATTCTTACAGCAAAGTCAAAATCTGACTTTTGAACCCTGTTGTGTGACCTTTCCTTTTCGTTTTGAAGAGGAAATTTATTTTCTTCTTTTTTTTCTCACATACACCAAATCCGTAAATGTTTAGTCTAAAAAATTTGTCTAGTTTTGGGCAGAGCTTGTGAGAATAATGCCAACTTCTTGCAAGGGAGAAATAATGTTATACATTTTGTTCAGATCATTCCATTAGGGATTCTGAATTTATATACATGATATCATTTTGGAATAAATTAATACATTCTTTTTCAAAAATATAAAACTACTGTTCCAATGTAAAGCTTCTCTATGATGAAGTTAACAGTAAGATCTCCTAGCTACTTACATGAATGTAAAGGAGCCTTACAAATATTTTTGTTACAACTTTCATTTGATTCCGTACTGCTGAGCACCAAGTTAGAGGACAGGCATATGAGTTACACAATGTAGGCAGATCATGTGAGCAAAGTCTCCATGGAAACTGCCTAATTTGTACTTTTATTTAATTAGAGTTGTCCATTGCTTCTCCAAATGAAATTTAATTTAAATTCATATGCCAGTCATTTTTTAAATTGTGTATGACTTTTTATCCACCACTTAATGAGATCCCTAGTAGGCTCTATTTTAGCAGAGAGTTTATTTAACAATTGAGTTTATAAACAAAATGTTTATTTGACAGCTCAGCTTATTCAACATTTTAACATCCTCAGGACTTATTTTCTATACAGTATCTACCCATTGTTATCACTTGTATATTCTTAACCTTGTGAATTTTCAAACCCAGGAACAATTATTTGAGAGTATGTACATGAGTATATTCACTCATTTTTGCTTACTGTGAGATAATTGGGAAAAAATCATATGAATGTGCAATCAAATAAGTGCAACCAAGAAGAGGAAATATACAAAATACATGTATTTGTTAGTTGTGACATTGAAACAGGCAAAACAGCGTGTCTGTTGTAAGCTGAATCACAAAAACCAGCTTGCCTGGTACAGGAATTGAGGTGCTCTCAAGGAAAGTCTGAGTTGGTTCAAACTTAAAGGAACATCTGCCTGAGGATATGAGGAACATGAACTGATGTGAGTTATTTAGAAGTCATCAATCCTCAGCTGTGCACTATAGAAACATGGTCTGCAATTCCTGATATTGTCTTTCTCTGAAGAATTGCTGGTTGAATATATAGTGAGAGGCTATGGAGTACTCCTTTTGCTGTTCTTTTGAGGTATCTTTATTTGTAGCACACATAGATGGTAAGAAAGAGTACAGGGAAAAGCTGTATATACTCAAACAGCTTTCACTTTTTCCACCAGGAAATATGGATAATAAGGCAAGGACATTTTTTTAAATATTTAAAGATAGTTCTCGTGTACTTACATGAAATAGATTACTGTGATATTTTGTATCCTACCTAATCTGTTATTCTCAACCCAATCTTGTACCTTACGGCAGTGTTACTGACCCAATTTTCCACATGCAGGTCCAATGTTAGAAATATCTGAGCTAGATGCCAGGTCCAAATTAATTTGTATGCCAGCATGACAAGAGCACAATGCAGAGGTGACAAGTTGTGGTTCTGAAAGCAATATAGGCAGGGTAGCAAAGAGCTGCACTCAGGCAATGCAGATTTCTGTGCACGTCATTGCAGTCATACAGCATAGACATGTCATCTGAGCTTGAATACTTGTCCAAAATTGCAAAAGTTGTCTTTGGCACAAAAGTAAATGTTATTGAAAGGAGAAAGTCACCATCAAAGCATCATGAGAGTTCAAAATTGCAGAATTGAAATGGTTGTGAATAAAAGGTAAAGACAGTGGCCTGAGAACCACAAGTGGTATTGTTATCATCAGAGTGGGAAGTGCTATAGGTACAACTAGAAGACTCACAATAATGATTCTTCCTGGAATAAATACATTAAGCTAAAAGGCAGTAGAATTCAATGTGACTAAGCTACGCTGAAAAGAATAATGTAAGAGATGTTATATAAAAAAGCATTTATGAATATTATGACACTGGTGATTTGAAAATGTCTGGCAAAATTAAAAAAAAAAAGAAAAGTAGAAGAATACTAGAACAACTGGCAAAGAGAAATAGATACTACAGATAGCACCTCAACACCTTCACGGCATCAAAACTGAATGGTAATAGGTATCATTGACTGGATATAAAAAATACTGGGGAGTTTATAACTGGATATACAAAAATATCAGAGTTATTTAATAGCTACTTTGTTTCTGTCTTTTCAGAAGAAGAGGGTGGCGATCTGCTCAAGTCGAGCTTCAGTTTTCCAGGGACGCCAGAGGAGGAGCTAGGTACAGACACCATCTCTTAGATAACTTTACTGCTTGTCCATCCAAAGGTGGGGTGTGGAGGCAGGAGGCTGCCCTGTGGTACAGCTTTTCTCCAGCCGCAAAGCCCACAGTGTTAATGACAGGCAGTGTTAATGAGAGTGGCCAAAATCTCTCAGTCCAATCCTTCTAGAAATTTCTTACCTGCTATATAAGGTTAGAGAATCAAAAGCAGAAAAGCACCAGGTCTGGGTAACATCCAGGTGACCAGGAATTCAAAAGAAGGTGTTCAAGGAAATTATCAACTTTCCTTATTTTGTCTTTTTCTTCTCATCTTACCCCTTAAAGAACATAATAATTGCAGAAAGAGTTTTCAATATTACCTTTTAATTGAAAAAAAAACCCAACAGAAGCAAGAAGAAAACAGAAACGCTAAGAGCCCATGAGTGAAACCTTGATACCTCTTTCTCACAAAGCTAGTAGAAAAAAGACCCACTGGCTTTAGTGTAGCCAGATTTATACCTTTTAGATTGTGCAAAATGGAGTTTCTTTTTTATGTGAAATCCATCAAGGTATTGATTTATATGCAATTACTTTATGTGGTTATGGAAAGTAGTTTCTGTGTGTTTGCTAGTTAAAATTCCCTTTACTCAAAGTGAGCATACTTATATTTCAGAAGTTAGCGTAACAGTAATTTTTTCCTTTTAGGCATATTTTCCTGTTAATACATCACAACAGTTTATTTTGTGCTTTTAGGATATTTTTATATTTGACAAGAATATTATAAATGCTTGACCTGACCTTACGTTGCATATTGGTAGGAAGATAAATCATAGCTGATATATTAAGGAAAAAAATCCCAAACAGTTTCAACAAGTAGAATAAATTCAGGCAGGAAGTATCATGTCTACATAATCTCTTAGAACAGGATTTTCTAAAACAAATAGTTTTAGAATAGTTACACTCAAGTCAGAGAGTGAATATAAATATTCAGTGTGAAAACACCTGTATTGGATATTGTTTGTCCACTTAATGTTAAAAAACAGGTGAAAAAAGGCTATGGGATAAGTCCCAAAGGTCGGACAGAAGGATGCGTTAAGGAAGAGACTGAAGAACCTTCAGGCAGTTTCTGCCTTAATTTAAATACTCTAAGAGGGAAGATACGGGTTTAACATGATGCTCCCTAGGAAACTCACAAGTGAATCCTATGGAGAAGTCATGTAATAAGATTAAATTAGGCTGAAATGAAAAATTAATTAAGCTGAAAGAGAGTAGATTTTGATAAGATATTAGGAAAAAAATCTTCACTATGAAGGTGCTCACACACTGGAACAGGTTGCCCAGAGAAACTGTGGATGTTCCATCCCTGGCAATGTTCAAGATCAGGTTGGATGGGGGTCTGAGCAACCTGGTCTAGTGGAGGGTGTCCCTGCCCATGGCAGGGGGTTGGAACTAGGTGATCTTTAAGTTCCCTTCCAACCCAAACCATTCCATGATTCTGTGATTGTACAAATGAGCACATCTCTCAGCCTTCTTGGATATTTGGGGTTCTTTTGCCCTTCTGTCCCATTTCACAGCACACAGGACAGAGTTCAGATGTTCCAGGATAGAATTCTTCTCATCTAACAGTTGGAAAATAATTCAGATGTAGATGTCTAAACTGTAGATATCTGGACTTCCTTTAGAGTCAATGAAGAGTGATAGATTTTTCTAGGACATAGCAGATTCGTCCTACTTTAGAAGCCTAACATAGGGTGAGATGAATCATGCCCTAGAAGTATGTCAAAATTGTTCTCCTTCCCATTTGGTTGAGAAAGAACTGCAGAATTTTGGAAACCAGAGTACATGATGTGTAAGTCAACAGCATTAAATGTCAGGTGTCTACAGGAGTAAGGACCCTCATACAAAACAGGCAATCAAAGATTAACACAAAGATATGTGCTAAACTGATCAATCATCCAGCATCCTGATTAGGAAGATGATGGGGGATTAGTCAACAGAAATGAGGAACAAGAAAGTAAAAAACAAGAATAAAATTGCAACCAGACTACCAAGAAACTAAACCGCATTCAAAAACTTCAGCTATTTATGGCCAGAGGACTGAAAAAAAACCCCAAAAATATGCCAAAAGCAAGGAAACATCTGTCCTTGCTTCTAAATTCTGGGTCCCTATCGGAGTCCTCTGAAACTAAGTACCAAAGATTGCTAGCTAGTGAATGGAGAGAAGTATCCTCAGAAGGAAATCCTGTCCTCCTGACTTAGCTGCCAAACTGTAGATGGACAAAATAGGTGGACTGGATGGCGTCAGTAATGTAAAAGCATATGATGTCCCCTTTTCTCTTAGAGAGAATCACTGTAAAACAAGAAGGAGCATACTATGGAAGATGGAAATTGGGAAGACTTTTGTAAAAGTTTTGGGATAATCAGTTAATTTCAGTGTAGGCAAGCTCTGCAGTTACAGCAGTGCTAGTGATGAACACCTCTACAAACAGCTGGGACACATCTGTCTTCCGGTGTTGTGCTCTGTTACTTGAAAAGTTGAGGTCAAATCCAGGAACTGAACATATTAGAAAAAAACCTACAAACTATTAGATCTTTCTCAGGCTCCAATTTTTCTTGCTATTGTACTTGTATAAAGTTAAATATTCAATGGAGAGAAATCTGAATCTGGGTGGGTACTCTAAACACTGGTCTATGGGGTAACTCTCTCTATACATACCCCAATGACTATGTAATTATTTTGTATTAACAGCCTCAGGCTGAAGGACTGCTTAGAGACATTCATTCCTGAAAAAAAAAAAAAACACCAAAACCCAGAAAGGGCTTTCCTTGAGAAGTAAAATAATTGCCCCAAGTCAAGGCAGAGTAGAGATGATATTCTTTAAGGTAGCCCTAACTGCAGAGCCATTCATTATTCTAGACTCTCACTATCCCAAGGAGCTTCAAGTTACTATCTCTTTGATACTGAAAAATCTCTGCCTCCAGGCCCTTATTTGTAGAATGGGTTTAATATTTCCTAGTGAGGTTTCAGGGCTTTGGTGGGGATTAATTAAAGTTTGCACAGTATCTCACCAGAGTGAAAATGCTGAATAGTCACTAAATAATATTATTAATACAATGATCCACTGCCTTAATTGGAAAAAGGTATCAAGGGGTGGGACTGATCTCAACTCTTTTGCATTATTGATTCTACGAAAGACTTCATTAGTTAGAACATGCAGAAATACGATGGATTCCTTCAAAAAAAAGCTTACCCACCATTCATAGTCTGCTCTTAAGAATGTATTTCATAGCTTTTCTGTTACCATTTATTTGTTAACAGAGTTCAGAGTGATAACTATTGTCATGGTTACAAGATTCACAGTCACACCAAAAATTCCTCTTCTTTTCATTAGGAATATCTCAGATAAGCAACCTGATAAATGTAGGAGGGCATGGTGGTAGGAGCAAGAGATCTGACATGTATGATATCAAGCAGCTCACCCTAAGTCTCATGGAAATTGGAGTTCCTCCAATTCCAAGCTTTCTTTCAGCTGGTGTTATAAAATATGAATACTGACTATGTATTAGAAAATAAATGTTATGAAGCTAATCTTTTTTATGCAAGCTGGAAACTTCTCACTGTCTAATTTACTTTGGGTATATATAGGGTAAATCTATAATTTGCTTTGGGTGTCAAAAACAAGTAGTGCAATCTTAACAAGAGATATATGGGAAAAGTGCCATGTTCAAATGGCATTCAGATAGTAAAACAAACATGTGAACAGGGAAGATGGGATGAACTTTTCTTTAAACACAGATTTGAATAGGTAGTACATGCACAGAGTAAAGAGGGAAAAATAAATTATTGAAAATTATTTAAACTTATAGGTAAGGAAAACATTTACTTTACACAAGTTGGCAGCTTCTTATGTTAAGCAAAGAGAATCCGCGCTAAAGGCTTTTTGTTTCAGTAAATTACTGCTTCCTTTTCAGGAAAGGATATTGAGTTGGTGTTAAGAGAAAGGTTAAAATCTGTGAAACAGGTTGCAGTTACTAATAATGCTTTTAACCTGCCCCACTGGCAAAGTAAACTGTAAGTGTTTAAGGGCAGGTTACAAAAATGTATTTTTATTTCACAGTTGATGCAGTCGTGCTTTTGGTTAATTGTTACAGTTCAAGTGTCAGACAGTAACTTATGGTTATTCAATCACTGTTGATTGCATGATCATGCCTTTATGACCTTATGTGTTGAAAGGAAGAAAGGATGTAGGCATTCTCAAAATAAAAAATAAATAAAGGCCTGACTTTCCCATCTGTCTGTCTGACATCCAGCCCTCCCCAGTGCAGTCAGTGTCTGAACACTTTGCGCTTGTCATGGGATTTAGCTTCATACAACAGGCACAACAGGAAATTTTCGCAAGGACAGAGAAGGGGTTGGCAGTGGGTGTTTGGCTCTCCTCCATGCCAGATCCCCCCAGAGCATCCAGGGATGGTTAAACAGCTGTAGACTTTGACTGGAGCTGGTGGGACTTCAGTCAGACACAGGGCTTGGTCACAGAATAAACTGCTGTGGTGACACTTACCCCTGTAATTAGCAGGCACAGTAACAAACACTTTATTTGAAATTCTTACATGGGCACTATCCCAGAGACCATTTCCCTGCTTTCTGACACTAACCCTTAGAGGTACAGAAGTTACTTTTATTCTTGTAATATGGGGAACTGAGGTAGGGAGTCTACAAGAGATATCCACAAAGCTTTAAGCCAGTGAGGCAAGATCAAGCCTCTCCGTGGCCCCTGTCATCACTTCTCATGGCCTTATCCTGGACCATACAAAATAAATCGTAGCTAGACAGGAAATCTTGACTGCAGATTTCCCAAATTAATCCTCTAAACAGAGGATTGTTTTTCTTCCATATAATAGGAATATGTAGACAGGTGGTTTAGTATGGAGATACAAGTCTTTTAAAGGAAATTTTAAATATGAGATTCCCCAAAATGTCACTGTTGTATTTGCTTATTGTGACTAGCTGAACAGATAGTGAAAAAATAGTCTTTTTTTGTTAATTCTGTCATACCTCTAAATAATTCCACTTCACATGCTTCTTTTTCCTGTACTCAGAAACTAGTAGAAGTAGTGTAGAAGTTTACTGATGTGATGATTTAGACCACAGAAAATGTTAATGAAATAATGGGGAATGTTTTTCAGAAAAGAAATTTTGAAATTTAAATTCCTTTTAGTTGTGCTTGAGAGCTTATTCTGTGAATTACTCTCAAGTCATAGAACAAAATCATCATATGGCCTAAGCATCACATAAAATAATGCTAACTATCCTGCATCTTAATTACAGGCTGTTGGCAACAAATGCTTACTAACAATCTGCAGACCAGAAGCTATTTCTAAAAATTAAATACCTCTTAATGTCAGATAACTCTGCAAAAATCCCATTAGGCCCAAGGTCAGTTCACAAACAGGAGAATATATTTGTAAGGTTGAAAGATTAAACAAATAGGTTGTTTGTTATGAATTATTCATCCATTTCTACTGCAGAATATGAAGAGGCATTTGTTACTTTGCCAGGGAGGAAATATTCTTGATCTAAATGATATGTGCATTCTGACAGGGCTGAGGAGGCAAGTTCAGTTGCAGAGGAAGTACGTTTTTTTCCAAATTGGGAAGCTTCATCCCATTGTTAGATTGCATCTGGGCTACTAATCCCAGTGTCTGCACTGGAACCAATGAAAGACCTTTCCAAGGAGGAGAGAGAAAAAGAAGTGGGGAGAAGGTGAAAAATAGCTGTGGTTAAGTTTCACACATGGAATGTGGGATGTTAGTAAGGGAGGGACATTTTTCTCTCCCTCATGCCCTACTGACCTCCATAACACCTGGGTGCATATTTTACCCACAGTATTTACTTTCCCATAGACTGTGCAGCAGCTGCAGTGGAGATGAGAGACTGACTCATCCAACTGCTTCACTGTGACTGCCTTCTTCACTGACTGTCTTCACCTTATTGTCTCCTTTCAAAAGGATAAAATGTGCAGCCCTTTAAATGTATTCCCATGATGGGCATCTTATATGGTGTAGTCTTCATTTACCAAGAAAAAACGTTACCATGCTCTACCTTCTCACTCCTTATAGGCTCCTTAGGATCTATGGAGAGCAGGACAATTTGTATTGGCACAACCAGGGTGGTTGGGGGTACTTCCAGCATGGAGGTACATGACCACAGCTGTCTCCCACAGTGCTGGTCACACAGGTCACTGATTCAATTTGTCTTCCTAAGGGAATTTGCCCTAGTGTAACTAGTGCAGCAGGATAAACACCAAGAGATAATGCAAATACAGCCCATGCTTTTAGTGGTGAGTTCAGTTGTCACATTTCACCATGAATTTCTTCTGCAATTCTGTTCAGTTTTTCCATCTTTTTACAAAGTCATTTCTCTTCATAAATAATCAGACAGCAGCATACCCTGTCTCAAAGTTGCCAAGGGTGTGGGTACTTACACCACCACCTTGTCCCAGGAGTAGGGTTCGTAGTTTGACCTGTCACTACCACATGGAAACTCTGGGTGCTATTAGCTGTGGGAGAAGGCAATTAATATTTGCAATGTTTCTCACAGACCCAAAACAGAGCTCAGCCAGGCAGAAAAGAGACAGCACCCTGATTTGGAAAATTCCTGGTCTGAGGGTTATGGAAAGAGGGAGATTTTCTGCCTGTTACTATGACAACAGGTTTAAAAGGAAACTTGTCATCAGGCTGCTATTTCTTCCTGCACCCCATAGGAAAAACAGGATGAGACCTCCTCCATCTCAGTGGGTTGAGCTGAGCGGAAAAGTTCACAATACAATGACAAAACAGCAAGAGGCTTCACCAAGGGTGTACAGCTGAGCAGATAATGATGAACTCCAAAAAGTAAAAGAAATAATTGTTTTGGGTCAGACCAAGGCTGAAACTCTAAAATGTTTGGTGAATGAAAAGGCAGCAAAGAACTGATGCTGAAGCAAACAGAAAATCAAATAATTTTCTTCAGTTCTGACAATTTAAAAGCTGTATTGAATGATTTTTATTTTTTTAAGGAGGATTTTGAAATAGAAAAGTATTTTCGATTGACAATAGTGGCAATAATCAATGCTTTTGAGAATTAATGCTTAGAGTTTTTCTTTCCCAGAAGAGCACTCTGTAAAATAAGCAAAATCTTTAAAGTATATTGAGGTTTTAAAGCAATAATAAAAGTCACTTTAGAAGGAATGTATGATAGATACTTTTGCTTGGATGTAGAAACATTAGTTCTTGCAGTCCTCTGAGTATTAGAGAGGATGATAAACTTCCTCTGTGATGTAGCATCATAAATAAAGGAAAAATTCACAGGAATTACAGAAACACTAAATAAAAACCCCCAAATCATTCAAGGAAGAAGTTCATAAATATCATCATAATTTCTTTTGTTTGATTTTCAATTAAGAATTAATGATCACTATTTCTTATTAGAAAGAAACCCTAGAGATTTGGTAGTTCCATTTACGTGAATGTTTGGTCCATGTGGTTTGGATCCTTGGGATTAAATCTTGACCATTGTGCTATCAATGGCAGTATTTCAGCAGAATGGATTTCGTCCTTCCATGCCATCAACTGGGGACCCTTCCAGGCTTCTAACACATTTATTCCAGTTGAGCATGAATAGTGCTTTCTGTAAAATACAGGCCTGACTAGAGGTGATCTTTCTCAAGTGACACTGGGATTCGTCAGTAAAGCGACCAAGAACTTTTCTCAGCAAATGTTTAGAATTAACCACAACCCCAGTGAAGTTAATGGGTCATCAATGTGACAAGGATTTCCCTTTTACTTCAAGCCATGGGTAGATTCCTGTGTATATCTTTAGGCTGTACTGCCTATTAATTTGGCTTTCTTTAATTGCTGAGAAAATTGTTTCCGTTTTAATGACATCAAGGGAAACTAATTGTCTCCTGTATTTGCCCTAGTAGCTGCAAGGAGCAAAATTTTCTCCTTTAGGAAAAGGAGTCCAGAAGTCCAGACACAATAAGGAACAAAAGAAGTTTAATGGTGCTGAGCTAGCTTTTCTTCTCTGTATTTGGAATATTATAACCAATTTTCTTATAAGCAATTGTTTAATGATATTCACATAGTGAAGCCCTGGTTGACTTCATATAGCTGTATTTCTGCAGAAGGAAGCGTACACGCTAGTCAGTTTAGGTCAGTCTAATCCTGATACTTTATATTTTTTGAAAAGCTTTACAGATCCTACAGATTCTGTGAAAAAATTTTAGTCATAAATCATTTAATGGACTTACCTCTGTCATAGCACTGTTGACAAGGTGAATAGTAGCAATGTACTTCAAACTTGAAAAGCAGCGTGAAGGTCTGTGTGCCACATACCGATCAATACCTAGGACAGCATACACTTCAAGCCAAAGGAAATTAATTTTTTCGCCATCCTGAGGACTCCCTGCATCCCTCCACTCAGTCCCTGGAGCTTCTTTCAAATCCTGTATTGCCTCTCATAGATTTCTGTTCTGTCCTTAGTTACAACGTGGGCACAAAATTGTGCCTCTCATCCTCCCCATACAGTCCAAGTGCTTCCACCCATAAGATGTGAAATGTCATCATTCCTCAAATGCCATTTCCACATTTCCCCTTTTTCACATAGGGCATGCCCTGTTCTCAGTACCAGGCAGTGCTTTAAAGTGGGTAACCCTGCTTTAACGTGTCCCTGGTCACAGCTTTACCCAGTGATCACAGTTCAGTGTGCTTTTCTTCCTCCCAGTATATTTGTACTGTGTCCTCTGAAATTCAGTGCTCCCATCTCCTACCCCATCACCTCAAAGAACCCATTCTCACTCATTGACAGTTGTTCTGCACTCCTTTTACTGTATTCCTTTTTAGCTGATTATTCTTATTTATCTTAGAAATAAATCCCGTGGGATGTTGGATTGCCAGTCTACTAATCTGTATTTGAAAGATGGATGGAGCAGAAGTCAGACAATTGTTGTGCTGAACAATATGATTGAGTGCCATCAAATATTTGCAGACATCTGTGTCAGTGCTCCAAACTGTGACTGTGTGGAATAAATGAAGCGCTCCACGTGCTCCTTACTTCTCCCTTTGTGTTTTCTGACTTTGCTCCAAATTGGTATGTTCTGGTCACTGATGCTGTTTTAGGAATATAATTTGCATGTCCATTTTTGTCTAATATGGGAGTTATAAAACCATCTTACCCTTAGCCATTATTCATCATGTGGTTCCACTGAATTAGCTTGGTCTGTCAAATCGTTTTCCATATTTTGGCATTAGACATGTGGCTCAGATCACCTAAATTTATGTAATTATGATGTATTTTTCTGCCTCAGAACTTGTCATCCACAGCTTTCATTGTAGTCAGCAGAGATAAATATGTACATGAAGGGTGGTATTCATCTGACATTTTTTAGGTATGTACTTCATGCCAGTTTCTCACATTCCAAAATAAAACTACCTCCAGACAGCATATTTATAAAAATCTTTGGCCCATATTCTTTTTGAAACCATATCTATATGTTGAAGAGTTCCATTTACATAGTATGAAACTACGATGGCAACAGCTTAACTGTATGGACTGATCACATCCTGTAGCGCTGTTTAGTCTACTAGCATAGACAGCCATAGGTGCCTACCACAAGGACCGCTCAGGATCCTGAATAGAGAGGTATTTAATTTTCAGGCATAAGTGTCAGAACAAGACCAGAATCAGTGTGCAGCCCATGGCTAGTGTTTGACAGCCTTAAGCATTTTGGAGTTTGGCTTTAGGTCCTCAGAACTGCCTACTTCTCTCCTTTGGCTGTGCAGGGAGACTGGGTGTATAAAGTACTCTTGTTGCAGTAGTCCTGAGAGAGCAAATATTACCTATTTTGGGGGGGATATTAGCCCTCAATGTTCAGTGTTTCAAGTAAGCAGCCTGAGATTTTAGATAGGAATTCACAGGTAGGTGAATGCACTGCATGCAGTGCAAATGCATCAACTCAGTGTAATGGAAAATACAAGTTATCTCCTAAAGCTGGAGGTTAAAGTCAGGTAGACACCCAATTCATAATTTTAGGTAAATTTTATACAAGATGCTATGTGCTACATAGGTTGGAAATCTCATGAGACCAGAATAACAACTTAAGGTATTTCCAGAATTTCTTCCTTGCACTTGGCAGGTTAGTCACTCTTCTCAATCCCTGGAAGTATTCTTTTTCAAGGTTAGACTAAACCAGAGAAAAATACTACAACAAGTTAATGAGGAAACTGTGCTCGTCTAATGATACTTAACAAAGTCCTTGGCCTGACAATCTCCAGATAAAGTATTTTATGTATTAATTTTAGTACTTAAAACATACTTATTTGATTAATATACTTGTTTTTACACTATTTAATATCTGTATTGGTTATAGGTTATACTGTGAGTATTTTTTTTTCATAATACGTTGCAACACTAGTTGAACTGTGTGAAACAGATCAAGGCAGAAGTCCCATTTTCTATACTACATCTTTTTGAAAGCTGGATTAGGTATCTCTTTTCAGCAATGCATTTTATTGGTTACACTAACAGAGAAGAGCTATTTCTTTTCCAATGAAAAGATGTTTCAGATGGGTAAGCAGTTTACCAATGGGCTCATAAGGTTAAAGCAATTTCTGTTAATTTTTCAATACTTTCAATATATAACACACAATAAGACTTGTACCAAAAGATTTGTGGAGATAGGCACTTCTGAATGTCAGAGAGGTTTCCAGTGGTTTTACGCTTATTATCTTTAACAGTGTGGTGGGTTGGCTGTGGCTGGATGCCAGGTGCCCACCAAAGCCCACCTTCACTTCTTCCTGGGCTTAACTCCCAAATACTCTACCTTCTCCCCACCAGTGGTCCAGGGGGACGGGGAATGAGAGCTGTGGTCAGTTCATCACGCATTGCCTCTGCCACTCCTTCCTCCTCACACTGTTTCCCTGTTCCAGTGTGAGGTCCCTCCCATGGGAGACAGTCGTCCACAAACTAAGAAAAATCGTGACCAGTCCCTGAAGACAGGCAAACAAACATCTGCTTGGAGTAAGAAAGCAACTCCTCTAGCATCAGAAAGTCCAGAAGAAAATACAGGGGAAAAAAGAAGAAAAGGACGTGGCATAACAGGGAAATAGTTTAAATAGACATAAAGGTTAAAGGTTGACATATCTATACAGTAGGCTCTGAAAAGAAGAGCTTTAGGGGATTATCAGGATTTGAAATTACTGGATTCTCTCTAACATAACAGCCCATGTCTTGGTCTAAGTACCCCCCACAGTCTTCATGTATTACCTGACTATCCATTGTACTATCTCACTATGCAAGTCAATGGAAAGACACCATTTTGTTCTGATGAAACTTAAAAAAAAGCCATTCCTGTGCTCACATATAATCATAGAATCATAGAATGGTTTGGGTTGGAAAGGACCTTAAGATCATCTAGTTCCAACCCCCCTGCCATGAGCAGGGACACCACACACTAAAATATGTCGGCCAAGGTTGAACACCGCCGGGGATGGAGCATTCACAACTTCCTTGGGCAACCTATTCCAGTGCCTCACCACCCTCACTGTGAAGAACTTCTTCCTTATATCTAATCTAAACTTCCCCTGTTTAAGTTTAAACCCATTATCCCTTGTCCTACCACTACAGTGCCTAACGAAGAGTCCCTCCCCAACATCCTTATAGGCCCCCTTCAGATACTGGAAGGCTGCTATGAGGTCTCCATGCAGTCTTCTCATTTCCAGGCTGAACAGCCCCAACTTTCTCAGCCTGTCTTCATAATATATTTTTTCTCTGTTCCTATTCCTCTGTCTGCTTCAGTTTACATTTATTTGTTCTTCTGTGTCCCTCCAGTTCTTTGATTCTGATGGTGGCACTTTCTTTAAAGGACTAGACATTAGTATTCTCCATTACTTTTGTGTTTTTAGAGTGATTATTCTAAGAAAACTTAGGAGCTGATGAAAGAAAACAAAACAAAACAAAAACAAAGAAGCAAACAAAAAAACTCCCAAAATTATATTTTGTTCCAGATATTATTAAAGGCTGTTTATGACTATGGTAGTCCTGGGGTAACGGTTGGTCTTGATGATCTTGAAGGTCTTTTCCAACCTATTTGATTCTATGATCTTCAAGACATACATAGACTAAAATTCCAGTCCAATCTGCTATTATTGGATTAATCCAGCATTATTTTGTTATACAAAAATCTTAAATTTATTCTTAAAGGGCTGAGAAAAAAACATTACTGCAGCTCTACGAATATTTATGAATCAGCTGAGCTGTGGTCGTTGACCACAGACACACTTTTGCCCCCTTGCAAATGCTAGAAAAGCATGTTAGCTTAATTGAATTTTAAGCTAGCCCATTTTTCTTTGTGTTTCCAGCAGGCTAAGAGCTAGCACATGGTCAATTACACTGGTCTGGTACCATACAGTAACTCATTCAGCCGTAGCTCAACTGCTTCTTTGAGCCCTGAAACAGGCCTCCTGAAGAAAGTTAACTAAATAGTGCAAAGCACAGGTGCCTTGATGCATTTATATATTATAATGAAAAATTTTAAAGATTTTCAGGGGGTTTGTAAGAAGTCATCGTGCCTAGGACATAGAACAGGTTTGATGTCCCAAACAGAGCCCAATCCCAATGCAGGTGATGAATTTAGATGATGCATGTGTAAGCAATTTGGGAATTTATCTAGTATCACTTACTCTCTATGGCAGATTTAAGAGGGGAAAATTACTTTTGGAAAATGCCCCCTTCTTAATTCAGTTTTTAATTATTTTGATTATGCTTATTAAATGCCTATAGCAGATTCTAACTACTGTGATTCAAACAAAAAAAAAATCTGACGTTCCATGAGGCACATAAGATGCTATAAGGCTGTCAAAGCAACATTCAGAAAACACTGTTTTTCTGTAGTTGCACAGAGCTAGCATCACAGGGAGTCATGAGGGATGGAAAAGCTGTTGTTAGATTATCCACTGCAGTCCAATCAAATCATGATGTCTCATATACCTAGGGATGTAACAGGATGAAAATGTTTAAAGCCTTCTGGGCTGTGTTTGATGCTGCATGAAGCCTAAGGAAGGGAATAGCAGTTCCATGCAAGGGAACTCATTTAAATGAGTTTCTTATTCCTGTGTGACTCTTTTTTCTGTTCTGGATCTCTGTCATGCTCTTCCTTTTGTTTAAATGCCTTGGCAGGATGTAGCATGAGAGTTCCTTCATTCATAGATGTGCAAGATAGTGATGAAAAGGCCTAGGGTTGACTCTCATCATGCTGTCATTTTGAAGGAAGAGCCTCCTTCCACCTCCGTCTGACCTATTCTACTGTGAAAATGAAAATCAGCAAGTCCACAAGCACTTTGGAAAATGTTGCCTGTATTCCAGTTTCCTTTTCTGTAAAAGGAGAACAGTGCCTTCCACATCTCCTGGGGTTGTAAGAACTGATGCAGTGATCTCTGTCAGGTGCTTTGGGTACCCTTTATGGAAAGCACAGACTAAGTTCAACATATGGACCATTATTACTCCCTTGATAATGTTTGGTAATATACTGAGTTAAGTACCATTAATTACAGTGCTACTTATGTGGCTGAATCCCAATGCACTGTTATAATTTACTACCTTATCTATATATAGCTATACTTTTAATTGGATAATCAAAATTATTTTATTTCAGAGAAGCAGTTTATATCCTTTTGTTAACTACTTTTATGCAGGGTATTATAATCCAAGTAGTACAACAGACTGAGTAATCAATACTTACAAGTTTTTATTTTAATGTGAAAATAGCCAAGAGTTAAGTTAAAGAAACTGGTATAAAAACAAAATAGAAGCAAAAAAGGACATCTGTGCACACACATCAGTTTCATACCATGGTAAAGTCTGGAGGTGGCATTTGGACCCTTAGATCAATTTTTTACTTTTGTGTGGCAGAATTATGCCTAGGATGAAAAATGCTTTATTTATTAGTTTAATACTACATTCATTTTAAAACATTATGTGGAGCTCTGTTGAAATTAGGATGTAATAAAATTATCTAAGCATCTTCCACTATAGGAAGTTTAGAGCATTTAGGTTGTAAGATTGCTGATGCTGAAGACTTGCAACAAATTGTATTCTGTACTGAAGGTATCATGGCATAACACTTATTAGTTGAATAAAACTGAAGAAATACGGGTATTGATTTGTTTCATGACCAACTCCATTGAGTCTTTATCAGCAGTAGGAATATGATTTAGGGGAGTTTTGTCATATGTTTAGAAAGCCCTCAAAGCGCTGTTGGCTACTGTATTATCCCTACAGGCTGGTCTCCAGTGTCCAGTTATGTTGTTATATACAACAAGTACATATGTTCTGGTTTCAGTTTCAGTTGAAGCCTTCAGCTTCCTCGTATTGAGCACCTGTGCAGGATTATTTAGATTCTTTAGAGCAATTTTGAAGAAAAACTCTTCTAAGTGGGTTGTATAAACACTTGCACATCTGTCTGATCCTCTAAAAGATTATCTTGCATCCTATTTCTTTGTCTGCTTCTGAAATGTTGCTTAAATAAGCTGAAATTGAAGAAGGAAAGTGAATATGAAAATCAAATTGAAGCATTTCTGTTTTTTTTTTAATTCTCTGTTTGTAGCATTTGACAGCTGCAAGGAATTGTATGAGAGAAAAAAATCAAAGGCTTGAGTATGAAAATCTTTGCTTACAAGCTACTCTTATTTAGTAATCATGCTTGTTTAATAACCACAACTTGGAGCGCATGATCCACAGGAACAAATAATTGAGTATATAAAAACCTGTAGCTTATACCTAAAGACGGGTTTTTTATATCATGAATAACATAGAGTCTTTAAATAAATGTTTTGTAATTTGGACATAAAAAGGAAAAAACTGCCTAATAGAGACCTTAAATATGTGGGGAATAGCAATAATACTTCTGGACTAAGGATAAATGATGTTCAAATAGTATGAAATGCTTATTCATGTTTAGTGATATAAAAATAAAGCTTCATTTCAGTATGTTCATATTCTTTTTGCTGTTTATTATTTATGCTTATGAACAGTGAACTAAAGCTGAGATTCACTTAAGAAAATGAAGTTCACTTTGTGATATGAAAATGGCTCCATGGAGGAAGGAAACATTCAGGTTAAGATACCCAACTGAGACACCACAGAAATAGAAACTAGACCCATGTAACTTAAATGACTAACCACAGAGCTTGACATATGAATTCTAAATATCAAATAATAAACTGAATACTTGAATGTATCCATTAAATCTATTTGAGTACATTTTCATAATGAATAGCTTCATAAAATGTAGAACTCCTAGCAAATAATTTTGCAAACAGGAAGGTGGCTGCATTCACCCCATAATTTGATCGTAGTGAATGATTTTAACCAGTTTTAAAGTGGTGAATGAAATCCCATGAATGGTCAGACTTTCCATCAAGCTTATATAGAAAAAACGTTTGGTTTTGCAATATTCTTAGATTTTGCAAGTTAATCTTTTAATCAGACATGTAATGTAGGTTTTATGTGTTCTCCTGACAGACCAGCAGTACTCATGGTCACCTTCTCAGCACTTCAATGAAGAAAGATACTCTCCTGCTCCGAGGAATATGAAAGGATTATCTGGTAGTCGCAACCAACCACAGTTATGTTCAGCTCATACCTGTGGCTTAGCATCCCCTGAAGATTGTGAACACACCCACGACCATATTCACCATGGGCAGGAGCCAAGGCAATCGTATCTTCTCAGCCCCACGGAGAGTTGCCCGATGGACCACCATCGTTGCTCACCACGCAGCTCCATTCATTCTGAATGCATGATGATGCCCATGGTAATGGGCGATCACATGTCAAGTAGCACTTTCCCCAGAATGCACTACAGCTCACATTACGACTCCAGAGACGACTGCGCCATGTCTCACGGTAACCCTAAGATTAACCGTATTCCTGCAAACCTTTTGGACCAATTTGAGAAACAGCTTCCTCTTCACCGGGATGGGTTTCACACTTTACAGTACCAGAGGACCTCAACAGCTGCGGAACAACGCAGTGAGAGTCCAGGAAGAATACGCCATCTCGTTCATTCAGTCCAGAAACTTTTTACTAAATCTCATTCTCTGGAAGGATCATCCAAGGGCAACGTTAACGGAACAAAGGGAGACAGTCGAGGGGATGACCATCATCACGGGCACCATTCCAAGCATAGCAAAAGGAGTAAAAGTAAGGAGCGAAAACCAGAAAGCAAGCATAAATCTGGAATGAGCAGCTGGTGGAGCTCTGATGATAATTTGGACAGCGATAGCACTTACCGAACCCCTAGTGTGGTAAATAGGCACCATGCAGATCATATATCCCACTGCTATCCTGAGGCACTCCAGGGGCATTTCGGGGATCTCTCTTTGAAGACTTCCAAAAGTAACAATGATGTGAAGTGTTCAGCTTGTGAAGGGCTAGCTATGACCCCTGATGGTAAATATATGAAAAGGAGTTCTTGGTCCACGCTTACAGTAAGTCAGGCTAAAGAAGCGTATCGCAAATCATCACTGAACTTAGATAAGCCTCTGGTTCATCAGGAAATCAAACCTTCCTTGAGGCCATGCCATTACCTTCAGGTAAGAGGAAGATTTTCTTAAGATTTGTAATGAAAAAGGATCACAGTTTATGCCACAGTCATCGAAAAAAATACAAGGATAATCTGTATATCTCTCAAGTAGTATCTCTATGGCTCACCTAATGCAGATATTCCATGAAAGTGAGAAAACTAACTTTGTCTTTGCTTATAGGGCATAGATCCAAAACTATAATACTGCTGTGATATAAATTAGTTTAAAGTCAGTGGTTGTGTTTTCATCT
This sequence comes from Nestor notabilis, assembly GCF_000696875.1. Taxonomy (NCBI): domain Eukaryota; kingdom Metazoa; phylum Chordata; class Aves; order Psittaciformes; family Psittacidae; genus Nestor; species Nestor notabilis. The sequence continues at coordinate 102,593 of NW_009917784.1, read as the reverse complement.
TTGGAGTTCATACTGAACATCTTGATAAAATCCATGTACCAGAGTAAAAAGGGGCAGTTCTCCCAGCAGTCTGCAGGCTAGAAAAAGTGGTTTGGATATGTCTGTGAATGAGCAATCTTAAAAACAGTTTGTGTGGAATCCTGGTTTTGTGTTCTTTTATTCCTTTTTTCCATCTTTTTGTTAAGTTTCAGGAAAATGGGCTTACTGGTGTGTTCAGTTGCTTTACTGTGAGGATGACTACTCACAAACTTCCTTTTAGTGACTGGGTTGCCCAAGATTGTATTGAACTGAGCCTCTTTTGAGACCATACTGTAAGCTATCCTTGTTAAAAGTTGCATGGGTACTTTAGGGAGATAAATATTTCAGACCTGGCACTCAGACTATTTGTGGTGATGTTCAGCACACTTGTTTTCTCTAGCAGCAACCAAGAAGTTCCCTCTTTCTCCTACATTTAAACTTTTATACCTGCTGCTTGCTGCTATTTGCCACCCTGAAGTCGTACTAATTATGATGTTGTATCATGATCTGGATTGTAAAGTGATATGGGTTTAAAAAAATGTCTTCCAAAATACTTTTTGTAGACCTTTACATCGTTTACATGGCCTAGGTCCAGCACATTGCCATGACATGTGACATTAGCACGTCAGGGTGTACAGAGAACTGCAGTAGGAGAAGAGCAGAGAGGAGTGAGTAGTGGGGATAATACCTTCTTCAGCAAGTTTTACTGCTGGAAAAAACCTAATATACAAATTTTCACTTAGGTATTTTTACCAAGTACAACTTGCAAAACCCACATTGTTCTGAGTACCTTCTCTTTTATTTCTTTTTAAGGAACTTGTCATTCTTCAGAGCTTAACTGATTCTCACTTTAACATTGGAAGCCTCCACTCCAGATTTATGCATTTAGAGGTTTTCAGTTCCGGTAGGCTCTGCAGAAACTAGCAAACACAGACTAGTGACAACCATTGTACTTGTATGCAGGGTTCTCTCCCCTCTGAGCTATAGGGGTCCAATAGGAATGAGACACACTTGAAGAGCCAGATCTTTTCAAATGCATATGCAGATATCCAGGATCAATCTTCCCTACTGAAACATGGAAAGTTCCTTATTGCAGAGAAAGGAAAATGAAATTGTAACCCTCATAGCATTACCATGCAAATTGATTCCAATTTTGTCTGGCAGCTGTGACATTTTATCATATCCAAGTACAGTTATCATGTGTCTAAACCAACGTGCACTTCCCTGGGAATTTTTAATCTAACTCAACAAGATGAAACTGGAAGTGCATCTTATGCAGAGTTCCACTTGCATCTGTGTTCTAAAACCGCATGTACAGTTCCAGCACTGCAGAGAAGGCTAGGTTTTTCCTTACCATGACATACTCCTACACAGACAGCTCTGGTTCCTCTACCTCTCTGCCAAGTTTTGTGCTTTCCTTCTCATCATGTTTCACTGTTTCTTCTTCCTCCCTCTTTACATCTCATTTTTCTTTGCAGAACCACTGAGTTTCACTTTTCATGGGCCACCTTCTTGCTCCCAACTTGTATCAACATCCTGAAGTGAATGTGAAACACCGAATTCACAAACTAACCTGGTTATGGCTAAGCTTTAGATCAAGCCCAGTGGCAAGTCTAGGGAGTACATTACTGACAGAGTAATTGTTTTATGCTTTTAGTTTATTGGGATGAGTATAGAAAGGGATTTTCATCCAGTAATGAGGAATGTTCATCCACTGGTGGGTTCATCCATCTTAAAATCTAGGAGAAGTGAATTTAAATTTTTGCTGAGACTTTATGATCTTTGGTTTAAAGCCCTTTTGCAACTAGGATAGTAGCCATTCCCTATTCACCGGGATCCTATAATGGAAATCTTTTAAGACTTGAGTGCTCAGTTACGACCATAAAGAATCTATAGTCCTGTCCAAAGCAATAATACCAGGAATTCTATAACAGGAATAGTCTCATTACAAAATAACAAAATAAAATATATGTTCTGCAGAATCTGAATATGCCATTCAGACCATAGATATCCTTCAGACTGAGTGGATGGCTTATTCACTAGCCCAAGGTCAGCAAACAAATTAAAGGGAGCCCACTCTGTCAATGTCATAACTAAATGCTTAGTTTTGAAACTTCTACTTTGAGGGATGCTGTGCTGTCACACTGTAGTCATTAAGACCAGAGATATAAGTTTCATTATTAGCTCTGCCATGAACTTTCTCTCTGACCCAGGAAATGTAATTTGTTAATCGCTGCACACTTCAATTACTCTATCTGCAAAACTGAGGAGGGATATTTAACTTTTCTTATGGCAATGTAAGAAGCATCAACTAGGAAAGGTAGAGAAACATGTCAGGATCCCAGATAGTTAGTATAGTTTACTAGCCAGGATAGTTTACTGCCTTGCTCCAGAATAATTATAAATGAGAATTCAAGAGATTATGAAGTTGATTATGCAGCAGAGATGCACAAATGAACAGATTAGTGTAAAACCCTAGGCCCTTTACAGGATCTCTGTGTTTATGGCATTAGACAACATGATACTAAAAGACATTTCTCCCAAGTGATGTCAGCTATATATTTTTAAATTTGTTTTAAAGCAAAGAAATTATAGTCCTTATATATGGATACACAAATATGAACCATAATAATAAAAATTCATTTACTATGTTTATATATTAATAGTATAAATGTGTAATATATATATTATATATGTAATATATATATGGCTTTTATTCTGTTACCTTGTTATATAGAATCATAGAATGGTTTAGGTTTAGGCTGGAAAGGACCTTAAGGTCATCTTGTTCCAACCCCCCTGCTATGGGCAGGGACACCACACACTAGATCATGTCACCTATATGAAGATTCACTGTACTCAACTCACTTTTTTACCTACTGGTAGCCTTCTTGATATTTTTTCTTTCAATGCTCATATCAATTATTGCTACTTCTGTTTTCCACTGAAGAGTTTTGATAGACAAACTCCCAAACTGGAAGACCATGGCAGTGTCTTAGACATGTGCTTGAGACCATGTTTTCTGTGTTGTGTTTCTGAGCTTTCATTTTGTCTTCTACAGTAATTACTGAGCTCCTTTTTCCTTAAAACTGAAACTCTGAAGAGTGAACAAAGGAAATTTCTTTCTAAGAAGGGAGCTTCTACCAAATGCAGATACCTGAAAACAGGAGATGGGAAAAGGGGTTTTGAAGGTGTCTGCACATTGTATGCTTAAGTCATGTCCTACAGTTGAAAGCAGATATTTCTTTAACCTGGTAAATCTCCAAATTCAGTCTCTTTGAGCTCCTGTCTCACAGTTTTACATTCCCTGCTCCTCCACAGATGGTCACTGCAGGTGGGCAATCTCTTGGATGGATAGGATGCTGTTGGAAGTTAGAGGTGATTCAGTCAGCGTGCCTTGCTCCAGCATGGGTGTTCATCTAACCCTGAAGTGAACTGTTTCAGAGAATTAATAGAAATAAAGCTGCATAAAATAGTGATTATTTTTCTCATCTAAAGCTTGGATCAGATTTGCACCACTTCTGTCACAGTGGAGGCGGTGCGAACATACAGAAAGAAAGGAGAGGAGATGAGTGGGAAGCGTCTTTGAACTCTATCTCATTGTTAAATTAACTTAGCTGTAATGTGAACCAGACGGTCAACTGGCATCACAAGAGTAGAGAGCAGCCACTTATAACTGTACGCTAATAACATTTATCAGTTCTCATGAATGATTAGCAACAGGTTTTATGTATGAGCCTTTAATTTCTGTTTTGAATGCAGATAAATTGAGCTACAACTGCATTTCTGGGCACCAAACTCTTCTGTAATCTCACTCAGCAGGCAGAATAGCCTAAGTAGATCACACATGCAGTAAAGCACGCTTTTGTAGAGTTTTAGCTATAGCAGCTGCTGCTGTTTTCCATGTCATTTTAATTTTAATATAAAATATGTTAAAAAAAGATAAATGAGTTGTGAGATCTCTTCTGTCTTCGTCAGCTGTTTTGGCTAATTAAGTTCAACACATATACAGTGCAATGACTTTGATTAATTTCACTCTGAGTACTAGTGAGGAGCAAAAATTTTTCAACATAAAAAATGGATATGAACTAGATAACTATGCTAAAATGATGAACGCAAAAGTGTCGCTTACAGTTTCCAGAACTAAAATACCTGTTAAAGAAAAGTAATTCCTACAATAAAGCCCAAAGACTGGCAAGAGCATAGCACACACCATCACTGAAGTTCTGGAGCACAGTGCTATGTGTCACTGATTAATATTCCTTCCTCAGCCATTCAACAGCCTGTGAAGCAGCAAGCAAGCAAGGTAAACATACCATAAGGTACTGTGAATGAATCAGCACTAAAATAACATGTTGTTCTAAAAATGGCTTCAGCCCACTCCTGTCTTCCTAGCACATTTAAGTACTAGCGTCATCCTTTACAGCAGTGGAACTGCTAAGCATGTGGGTAATAATGTCAGCTGTGTACTCTACAGAATGAAAGAAAAGCACAAGAATTGGTCTCTTAAAAAAAGAAAAAGAAAAAAAGCAGTAGTTTCAGCAAGGCTCTTTGCTGGTATAACTTATGCCTACATGGAGAAGAGCTTTCAGGACAAGCTAATGGATGGATAGGCATTAAACCCTCAGTTACATTTTTCCAGGAACTCTGCTGGGGACAGGACAGATTCCCACAAACAAGACCATTGCCCTTGAGAAGCATGCTACTGCTTTGCACTCTCCCTCTGGTTTGCAAGGATGGATGGATTTGAACTCAATGCACCTTTCTCAGTACTTCATCTTTGTGAAACTAGGTTGTTTTCTTGACATAAATCATAGAATCATAGAATGGTTTGGGTTAGAAGGGACCTTAAAGATAAAACCCATATATGAACTACAGAAACTACATCCAATACTCTAACAACTGATGCATACTGTGGAGTTAGCCAGAGCTAGCAGAGTCTGGATACTAGCATCCCATTCACTACCACCCACACTGTCTTCACAATGATTTACGGCCAGCCACCACTGCAGAATTAAATGGCTTGTTTCCACAGCAGGAAAAGCTAGTATAGATAGCAGGGTATCTGGGTGGTCTGCATCCTAAATCAGCATGGACATATGCTGTACCATTTTGATTTCTACAGCCTCTTACAGTCCCACAAGGATGTCTCAGCTAGCCCTGTGCCCTCCCAGTCAGGAGTGCAAGAGACCTGTAATAATAAGGAAAATGGTGGGACAGTTAATGCCCCACAGCCTATTCACAGTGTTAATGTCAGCCTGCAACTTCTGGTGTAGCATCTGGGGCCACTCTGTGGAGTTATTCCCCAGGTCAGTAAGGGTGTAATCCTCCTATACAGTGCAGCAAGCTCAGCCACTTGTACTTGTTCCTTGTAATGCTCTCTCCCCCATCATATCTGAGGTATTGCACTTAGGATTTTAAGAACATTAATAAAAAGGAGTTAATACAGCTGACACTTCCCTGTATTTACAGAATGCTAATGGTTTTGTGTGTCAGAAAACCCAGAGAATACTTCTTAAATATCATTTCCAAGGAGAAAAGAAGGAGGGGGAAAAAATTAAAAGGAAGAAAATGAATACATTCAATGAATGATGGTGTAAAACTCTGTTCAAACAGTTGTCTCAGTTACTGGTATCTTGAATTAATGTGTTAATCAGTGATACAACAGTGTACTGCTCCCATGCCCATGTACACTCATATTGACTGAAATTAATTGCTGAAGCTTTTTTCCAAACAAGAGTAGAAAGATTTCTGAGTTAGTATTTTCTAAAAGCTGCCAAAACAAGTCCCTATAACCATTGATATGTCAAAGCTCAGAGTAGAAAAGGGAGGCCGTGATCCCACTGCCCTTTAATCAGGGGGAATTGTCCTCCTTTACAACATTAGTACAGTGTGTTGCCAAATTGTTTTTCAGCATTCACTTCACTGAAGCTGAAGGTTGACCTTTGGAATTGTTACTCAAAGGTGTTGCTGGGTCTGAAGAAGTTTTCAGCCAGGAGTAACTTATTATTTTATACACTCAGGCCAGTCACATCTATCAAACAAGACTGCCAGGAACGTGGACTCATGGCTATAATGACTGCAGGCTTGCTGCCTAGGGCAGACTCAGATCCTCTCCTGAGCAGTCTATGCTATTTTTTCTGCAAGGAGGTGACCATAAAAATATTGAAGCATTCATAAATGTTGCTTTGGTTTTCTTTTTGCCTTCTGGTTTTGGCCATCTCACGATGCTGTGGCTAAAGGTTGGTTGTTAAAGTGGAGTCACAGGTGTGTTTAAATGGCTGAATGTCTGTATGGACAAGGTACTAATAATAGTGCCCTACTACTTCTGGCAGGGCAACTGGTCTTTTGAAAAGTGTGTAGATAGTTAAGTGTTACCTAGTAGGCAGACAGGGAAAAAATACTCATTTTACTCTGTAAGATAAATAGAGTCATCTGGAGTGAACTATTCAAACCTTAATCAATCATCAGTTAAAATGAGAACAATGAATGAAAGACAAATATATATATGTTATATAGCCTTTAAAATTATTTATGTTTTAAAGACATGCACTGTTTTTTCAGTCGTAGCCGTATAACAAATAGAAAAAAAAAAAAAGAAAGATGATATCATTTCCTGCTTAGACTAAATAAGACACTGTTTAGTACAGGCCACCTTTTGGGTTTGCCCTGGTGTGCTGCTTTAGCCCTGTCTAGCCCTGTAATACCTCTGCAACACTGGAGTCCTTACTACATCTGCAATCTCTGTGGTTTAGAGGTGGTGTGCCTTGTAATTATGTTGGGAGCCCCTCTCCTTTCTTTAAGGGAATTTTTGTCTCTTATTCTATATTTCTGGGACCATGAATGGTCTGTGGGGTCTTGCCGCACTCATGCAGGTAATGATAAGGTAACAACTCTGAAGTGCCTGCAATGGTAAAGGCAAAGATATTTCCAGGGGGACCTACTGGTGATTTTGGCTGACAGGTCATGCGATGTTGAGAGTCTAGTCTGAAGAGGCTGATGACACTTCATTTTCCCATTTCTGAAAATGGCAGGTAACCCCCCTCACCCCGCCTCCCCGAGCAGGAGCGTCTGTCTCATGCATTCTGAGAACCTTGTCTCCCACAGGTTCATCAGTCACAAAAACCAGGCTATTTTTCTTCATTGTGCTGTGCAGATAGCTGGGCTCCATTCGCTCTGCAAATGTGGTTCAGGCAATTCAGTTTACCTCTCCCAAAAATATCACAGAGTTACAGAATCATAGAATAGTTTGGGTTGGAAGGGACCTTCAAAGTTCATCTAGTCCAACCCCCCCTGCAATGAGCTGGAACATCTTCAACTAGATCGGGTTGCCCAGAACCACATCCAGCCTGGCCTTGAATGGCTCCAGAGATGGCACACCTACCACCTCTCTGGGCAACCTGTGCCAGGATTTTACCACTCTCATTATAAGGAATTTTTTCTCACATCCAGCCTGATGTGAGATGTCCCCTCTTTTAGTTTTAAACCACCATCCCTCATCCTATCGCAACAGATCCTGCTAAAAATCTCTCCCCATCTTTCTTATAAGCCCTTTTTAAGAACTGAAAGGTTGCAATAAGGTCTTCTGGAATGTTCTCTTCTCCAGGCTGAAGAACTCCAACTGTCTCAGCCTGTCTTCATAGAAGAGGTGCTCCAGCCCCCTGATCATTTTTGTGGCCCTCCTCTGGACCTCCTCCAACAGGTCTTTAGCCTTTTAATGCTTGGCTTTAGCAGAATTTGCACTGTAGTTAAATTAATTCAATTTATAGTAAAATATGTAAAGGAAAATGCAGCTATAAGATGGCCCCAAAAGGCAAAGAAAAAAACTGAGTGCATGACTATGCCAAATTAATTGGCAAAAATGTCGCACTTTGTGGCAAGCAGGTTTTGGTCTTTGGTGCTTCTGTGGACCTCCATTATTAAAAGAATTGCAACCTTATGCTGTATCTATGCTATCAAACTGCATAGTGTCAGGATAGTTTCCTTAGCACTGCCTCCTGATCTTCTGTGCTGTTATGTGGTTCAGCCTGCCCTGGACACTGTTTTCATCCAAGCCAGCCTAAACAATTCCTGTGTTCAGTTCAGGACTTGGCACAGTCCAGGGACAGTTCCTCGTAGTCACAGTGGTTGCAGGCAAAGATTCCTCAATAGCATGGATGTGGAATCCTGCAGGCCAGCTGACCTCCAGGCATTGACAGTGAGTCTCCACTAAGGTATGCACAGCCCTGAGGTAATCACCATACCACGTTCATCCTTGCTTGGTAGTACTGATGATTGTGCAGCTGGAGTAACTCACCAGTTCTGCTGAAAACTTATCTTTGCTTATATTTATTTTAGTTCTGAAGGTAATTTTCCAGGCAGCACTCTAAGACACTTCACCATTACTAGCATTGCTAGAAAAGGTGAACACTGCTTAAGGAAAACCTGCCCTGCTTAAATTGATGGTAATATAATTTTAAAGTGGCTTAAGCTGACCATGAAGCAGCATCCTGAGTCACTTACGAAAAAAACAGCCAACTGGAACCCAGGTTTCTTAGTTGAATCCCTACTGGGTTTGTGTCTTAGGTTGAGAGGCTAGGTTCCCTTTCAAGTATAGGCAAAGCCCTCCCTTTATTCCAAGCTCATTTCATATCAAAGTTCTGGCACAAGATCTCAGTGAACTCCAAGCTTAGCAGGCTAAAATCAGTTACAGTGTGGATAAGCCCACCACTGCCATCTGACTGCCCTTTGCTCCACCTTATCAAAACAGCGCAGAATCCAGAGAGTCCCAGAGGGACCCAGCAACATAGCAGAGGATTTGCGGGTGGCTGTATTGCAAGGGTCTTTGCCAGCAATATGAGCACAGCAGGTCATGACGTGGGAATTTGGCCAACATTCATCCAAACAGTATAAACAAAGCCCCAGATTCCTGGAAACACTATTTACAGTGTTCAGCCATGCTCAGATTACATGTTGCTGGAGAACCAGCTAGGAAACATGGTGGTGGTTGGTTTTTTTTTTTTGAGTTCATCATTGTTGAGATATGAGTTATAGAGTATTATTTAAATGATAAGAACACTGTTCTCTAGAAAATACAGTAGTGGCCAAGCAATCTTGAATGCACTGGACAGAAGTCTTCTTTTCATCAAGGCTCAGTTAGCTTTTCATGTGTAGCTTTGAACTACACGTGAAAAGATAAAATCAGGCAGTAAATAATGCTGGTTCTGGTTTGTCTATTTGCACATCTCCCAGCTAGAATATTACGTTTGTGTTCTGTGATCTGCATGGGTGGCCAGTCCATTCCCAACTCCCAAATTCCTGAATTCATGTTGCTTTCAACCTAGTGTAAAACATACATTGTTTAGGATCTGTGTGATTTTATTCCTCGTCCTGTTGTACTATGGCTGTTCATAGCAAAGCCTGAAGAGAAGAGGTGGCAAGGCAAGATGCCTCTTGTTTTCTCAGATTAGCTCCTGCTGTGATGGACAATGTCAACAGACTTTCGGGGAATGCTGCAAGAACTCTCTGTGCTTCTGAGCTGTCAAGCAGTTAAGGGAGTAGCAGATGGCATGTGAATATTAAAGCTAATTACAAGGATTAGCATTGTTAGTGGTGGGGAGTCGTCCCTGGTATATTTGTAGAGATTTTTGAATGGCTACATTGTATAATTCATATTCTTAAAAAAATAAATAAACAGATTAAAAGAAACGCAGAAAAAAACTAGTCCAAAATGTGCACTAAGAATGATGTTGAGATACAGACACAAGGTTAGCTACTGAGGAAACAAAGTTTTATATTCAGATAGACCTATAGGGTCTAGGGTCCACAGCCAGTAAAAAAGATAATGTCATTAGTGTCATTAACTTCAAAAGAACATCCTAGTAATTGGTCAGTGTTCCTTCTCCAGCAAAATTTCTGAAAACATGGGAGGTTCAGCTCCCACCTCCCATTATAATATCAAGGAAACTTTCTACCATGCTAAAAAGCATTTCTGTCTGCCTTGCAAGATTGACATCTACTTATATCTACTTGCAGTGGTGCACAAAGGCTGGTTTTCTGAGGCTCCTTGAAGAAGGTGCAATTTAGGAGAAAATGTCTTAACTACATTTTAGATTGTGTCCTTCTACTTTTTTCATTTTCATGTCATCTTCTTAACCAGGCCAAGAAAGCATAAAATTACAAAAATTATATACCTACTACATAGTGTTTCATATCTTATCCTTCTTTATATCATCTGTAGTCTAATTTCATCCACAGACAGCTTCTGCTAGTAAAATGTGAAATTTATATTTCTAAAATATGATTTAGGTCAGAATGAATATTTCAGTGCATCTTACATCTGCATGCTAATTAAAGTTCACAGGACTTCTATGAGGTAGGTAATCCTCATTTTAACCTTTGAGAATGAGAAATATGAAGAAGTGATAGTCAGGTCCCTGGGCTGAAGCCATATGTTTAGAAATGTTTCATTCTAGATAGTAAAGTGATATGCCAGATTTTAAGCAGGTAAGTAGTTTAGTGGTGGAACACCTTTAAAATTATGGAAGCTGGGAATACATGCCATAGAAGTGGATGGAACAACAGGAGCAGATCTGTTTCAAAATGACAGTGAATGTTGCTCATTTGACTTTTTTAGCTAAATACTAAACTGAAATAAAAAAAACTTGAATTAACAGCAGTCAAAGTCTGGAATGATGAACATTTCATTGGTTCTTCCAATTTTGACATACAAAATTGGGTGTTCGCACTGCTAGCACTAGTTCCTGCATGGAAGCCTAGATTATCTATCTCTGATTAGATATAAGGAAAAACCTTTTTTCTTACCGAGTGTGGTCAAACATTGGAACATGGAACTGCCTAGAGAAGTTGTGGAGCCTCTATATTTGGAAACATTCAAAACCCAGCTGTTGCTGAACTTGACCATGCTTTGATCAGGAGGCTGGACTAGAGCCCTCCAGAGTCCCTTCCAACCTCAGTGATTCCATGATTCTTAGCTTGCTCTGGAGGTTTGGTGAATTCATCCCTGTTTTCCCTGACAACATGCTGTTACTTGCACACAGACTCTGCAATCTGAGAATCAGGGGACAAATTTACTACCAAAGTCCAGTCAGGGGTCCAAAATCCTTTTCTTCTGAAAGGTCTAATCTGAGCACAACCAAGACACCCAACAGGAAGGACTTTTAACAAAAACCATAAGGATAGTGACTCTTTCTAAAACAAGGACATTTGTTTTCACAGTAGCAAAGTTTCTAGAATACCCACTGTGAAGATGTAAGTTCAGTTTCTTCCTTAGCCTGTACAGGGTCAAACCCTCATCTTCTCAGTTCCCCAAACTGCATTCTGAGCAGGAGGCTGTAAGACAATTTGGAGTAAAGGCACTTCTTTCTAACTAAGCTCCCTCACTCCAGGTAAGTGTCCAGATCACAAGTCTTCAACACACCCTTTCTTATACATGAAGACCTTCTAACCAGCCTTCCCCAGGCAGTCTGTTGGTGTTCCCTGAAAAGGCCATGAGCTACAAAAAAAGGAGGAGAAAATGCTAGTTTATTTATCAACCCTAAATATTCTTCTTCCCAAGCACTGCTATTGATTAGTAGGTGAAAAATAACATCTCCCACTTCCACAGCCATTTCATCATGGAAATGAAGAATAAGGCAGCTCAATTCTTTGGAAAAAAATCTCAATTTGTTCTATCAGAATATAGTTTTAGGTTGTGAATGGGAAATTACAGAAGGGCCTTTCTACTGCCTGTAATCAGATACAATGAACCCAAGAAAGGAGAAGTGCTTTTCATTTTGGTTGCTAACTACAGGGACCTTTTGGATGCTACTCTGTAGGAGATAACTCTTCTAAGTGCCTTTTATGGGGAATTTAGGATCCTTCCTGAGGTTCTGGATGTCACTGTCAGGATCAGCACCATAAATTGTACAAAGTTTTAGGTACCAGGGTCTTTAATAAATTTGGTGCTAGGTGACTAATGTAAGGTTTCACACTGAGTCAGTAGCAGAACAATTAAAACATCCCAAATATCCTGAAGCTGTTTGTGCTCCTCACAGCAACAGTACATGAAATTTATGAAAGAGACTCATCGTTCTCTGTAATAATTATAACCAAATCAGCAGCCGGTGACAAAAATTAAATGAAAAGATCCAGTCCTTGTCAGATCATTGTCTTACAAAAAGAAATTCACATGGTAACATGCAGTCTAACTCCTCTGTGGAAAGAAACTACACATACAAGGATTCATGTTAACATCTAGAACAGGAGGAAGGCCTTTTTAGATGTTATAAATATCAGCATTCATCACTATATGCAAGTAGATAATTAGGGTAATTATTCCAAATTAGCAGCTGCAAGCCCTGCAGATGGGGATTTCAGGGACTGGTAACTATTGTAAGAAAGCATTTCTGCAAGCTGCAAAGCCCTTTTCATGTTCTGGAAAATACACACGTAATGACCCTCACACATGCTGTTAAATATTTTTGTTAATATTTCAAAATAAAAATCTTTCCTGCCCTAGTGTAATACTTCTGCTTTTCTTTAAAGCTGTGCTGGGGTCTGCAGTGGCCTGGATTTGGGAAGATTTTTCCAAGTATTTAATCTATCATCTGAAGTAAATGATGAACGAAGCTGAGCTGAGACTCAAATTTTGCTTTGCTATTCTCAAACTATGAGGAGAAACAATGTCAAGGGTCCTTTCATTGGCCTTTGAAGACAGCAAAAGGGCTGCAGCTGTTTTCCGAGGCTTTGCATGAAACCTTCTGAGAGAACACATTGTCAAACTTGCTTGCCAGGATCCAGAAGCATTTTGCTTGTGTTCATTGTATTCTGCTCCTTTGAATGGCTCAAGGGTAAAAAGATACACATATTTTAATTGTGAATAATGGTTTTTTTCAACCATAAATGCTTCTGTGATAGTCAACAAGTTACTCTGATTAGAAAGGGATTCTTGGTGCATCTGTGTGAGTACACCACAAGCACAAATGGAGTGGGGCTTTTTCAGTTTTTAGCTCTTACGAGAATTCATTTAACTTACGAATTCAAAAAGCAAATTCAGAAAGCAAAAGAAATGTAATCAACAAAAAACAGTAAGGCACATAACTAAGATATGTCCTCACGAAGCTCCTTATCACAGTGAAGAAACGTATTTTTTTAGATACTTTAATGTAAAAAATCAGTCATTTCTATCTTTTAAAATAAGATTTTGACTTCAATCAGCAAATAAGCCTCTATTTACTCATTTAAATCAGTCCTTATCTAGTTACTTGAATGTGGCATTTCAGACAAAAGAAAGTTGAGAAACTAATAATTTTTTTGCATTTGAGTAAAAGTTTATTGATCAGTGTCTTTTTGAACTTTCTGTTTAATTATCTTTAAGCTAAAATGAAGGAAAGAAATTTCAAGCCAAAATAATTATTCTATGAAAATGTTATGAAATTGTTGGGGAAAAATAAAAGCACCACCCCACACAATAGTAAGACTGCACATAATACTTCTGCTTTAAGCTTTAGGACAGAAAATTCAACAGTATAGCTTTCAGTGGGCCCATGTAGACTCCAGTAAATGCTTCTTCACTGTTTGGATTTTGGTTTTACTTATGCTGACATGCAACTAATAAACAAGATTTAAAAGTGAGAGTATGTTTGTATTATATAAATTACTTTCTTAATACAGCAATCTCATTCAGATTTTTACCATTAATTCTGTTGCCAGCTGCAGATAACAAAAAAGAAAGCTCAAGGAATTACGTTTATTTTGTACAGTGTAGGAACCTGGCTATTACAACTATCACTACATGTAAATACCTTTGGGGACTTCTAAAATCTCAAAAAACCTTCCTCCAACATTAATCTTATGCATACTAGGTCTTAGAAAAGAAATTAGGATGGTGTATTGCATTTACAGGTTTCAAGTTTGGGAAGATTTTCATGCTTCCTTCCTAACCACGATCCAAACCTGAATAATATGAGAAGTTTGTTTCTTTGCATGATCTAACCCATATATCATTTAGATTCATGCTCTGTCCTATTACTTCATGTAAAACTCATATTTTTTTTTGTCTGATATTTCTCTCTAACATTTTTCTGATCTGTGCAATCTGTTTCATCTCTTCTCACCTGACTTCATCTCCCATCTCCCTTTTTTTCTCCTGAGCTTGTTTCTTTAATGTAACATCTTTACTCATTCGCCTCCTTTTGAAACTTCATTTTCTGCTTGATCCCTTTTTGGGACTCAAAACACCAAGTCTGTTCACCTAGTGTGTGGCTAATTCATGTATTCTGACAGGGCAGTAAAAATGTCAGGCAGATTATGTTAGTTATTTAAATAGATCCCCAAGACTGATGAAACCAGTGGGAGCATTTGCTTCAGCTCTGCAGTGAACTCTGTCTGTAGAAGGTCTCAAACGTGTTTGATTTGAAAGTCTTTATTATACACCCTGTTTTGAAGAAACTCCTTAGTATATTTTTAACTGGAAGTTCAGATTTATAGTGTATTGGTAAATAATGCTATTGTACTGTTTAATATATATGAAGTCATTAGGCTGATAAAGGATTGGATGTTGCCAAGCTCATCAGCCCTGGTCCACTGATGTACTCTGTCACATCCTTCTTTTTAACCATAGGTCATTATAATGAATTTCAGAGAGTTGCTTATAGGCTTTAAATTAAGTAAATGCTTAAGTGTGTTTCTGGATTACGACCAGCAGCTTGGAAGAGTAAAGAAAAAAACCAAAGAATCAGCAATACCGGCAGAGACAGTCTTGCTGAGTTTATCTATAAGTTTTATAACAAGGCTGATTTCACTTTGGATTAGAAAATCTACTCCTCCTCAATTGTCTGCCAACTTGTGTTGCAGAGAGATATCCATCCACCAGCTGTGGATCATCTGACTACCAATCTTACTACTTGAAAAACACCTCAACTACATGAAAGCAGCCTCAATCAAATGTATTAATAAGTAACTGGCTAGGTTCCTGGTATATTACAGCCTTGATGAGATATTTTGCAGTTTGAAATAAGAAAAAAGACAAATTGCCATACTTGGGGGTTTTTTGTCCACAGAAGTTTGTCCTGAATCAGAATCCTATCCATTTATGCCAAAATCACTGCTTACTTTAAGTAAAATCATGCACCTTCCTGAAAAGCAGCTGAAGACTAAGAAGACTTGATAAAAGACTTTGAAGTGCTCATCTTTTAATTAGTTTTAGGTCTGAAACACCTGACTAACTTGCTGTTATCAGCTGAAAATCTGTGTGTAAACTTTTAAGAGGCTAAGATATAAGCTAAGCTACTTCCTGAAATTTAGAGCATGTCTACAGATACATATTGCAGCTCAGATCACAACCCATGACTTGATTGTTCCTTAGATTCCAGTATTTATAAACTGAAATTTTCTAATCTTGAAGTTGGAATTACATTTCCAAATCATTTGGGGACCTTAGAAATTTCTAAGTGATCTGTTTCTGAAGAATAAAAAAATGACGTGTCTTTGTAAAATGACAAATTAAAGAATAATGCACATTTCACATGTGAATTTTATGGTCTTCATTAGGTACCTCAGGATGAATGGGGAGGATACCCAGCTGGTGGTAAAGATGAAGAGATCCCCTGCAGAAGAATGAGAAGTGGGAGCTATATTAAGGCCATGGGAGATGAAGAAAGTGGAGACTCTGATACTAGTCCCAAGACATCACCAAAATTAACAGTTCGACCAGAGTCGTTATTAAAATCCATTGGACAAAGACCACTGGGAGATCATCAAAAGTAAGTTTCATGTGCCATGTTATACACCTTTCTGAACATTGCCATGACTTGGGTAATATTTCTTTGTGTCTTACTGGTCAGCATCCCCGAGAAAATACGATGCTGTTGTTAAAAATCTAATTTTTGTGTCTTTGTTTTAAATTAGCTACAGTTTCTTGTGATTACTGGATGAAAACCTGCCATCTTCCTCCATCCATGTAACAAATCTGCTACTTCAGAAAGAGTTGGTTATGTTTACTGAAGAAAATATATGCATTTTTATCAAAAGTTTAAAATTCTGAATTTTTCATTGTTGAAGGATTGTTTTATAAGTCTTTGTTATTTCTTTGCTTTGTCTGAAATAGAAAATACACTCTCTTCTACACTAGGATAATATTATATATTTCAAATATATAATTCTATCATATATTTGGCATCTTATACCTTTTTTATCAGTACAGTGCTTTATGTATCAGCTATACTGTATCACACTCTAAACGTATTGCGGTGGGTGTTGTTTGACTGTTGGATTTTTTTTTTTCATTCTTATGATCTATAATATGGCCTATTAAATAACTAAAGAAAATTTTAAAACTACAGGAAAATATGTAGTTATGTATGGTTTTCTCCCTTTTGTCCTTTCAATATATCATTTTTTTTAACTACACTGTACATATATTTCTAAAGACATTTCCAAAGTGGTAGCCTGATTTCAAATCAACATCTTCTATTAATTTGACTGGGTATTTCTCACAGCTTAGAAAATTGATCTTTTTGCCTGGGAGGAACACATAAAATGAAGAAATTAAGAGTGAAACCTTCAATCAAAGTTGTTTATTGTTCTGTAGATAATACCATGTAGAGTATACCACCGTGACTCACCTTTTCTTAAAATAAAACAAAACAAAAACCTTAGGCAAAAATTCTTCCAGCTTAATTAAATTGAACTATTTACTTTGCAATCTAGAAAACCATCAAGTTTCACTATTACTGAAGAGAACAGTTTACGACTCTGTTGTTTCATATAGCTTGCTTGCACATCTCTGTATCCTCAATTCAGATGTACAGAGATGTCTTTACCATAAGCTGCTGTAAGATTTCTGAGACACTGTGAAACAAGACTAACAGGTTTCTGCTCTCCGTTGGCAACTGAAATCCAGGCAGGATACCCTAAGGCATCTCAGAGTGCCAGAGACCTATGTTTAGGCAACTAAGCCAAATTCTGAATGTGAATCTGAAAGATTTGCTAGAATATTAGTTCCAATGATGAAAATGTGGCCTATAATGTAAGTATTGCTGGCAGACCTGTACCTGGCTGATTTCCAATGATGAAAAGAAGAGCTCTTAATGGCAGTGGCTGGAGACAACATTTGAATTTTTTATATCCTCAATCATTGTATCTGGACTGAATTTTGGTTTTGAGGCATGCTGGTTACATCAATTGGTTCAGGCTGAATTTTTGAAAGTTCCCTAGGAAACAAAAAGGTGGTTAATTTTCAGCTTGTGAGTGTTTGTCAATGGTGATAGAGATCTTTCAGGATGAGGAGCCCATAATTTCTCAGCTGCAGTAGAGATGCATGGTGTGAATTTTTCACTCCTGGATTTTCTTGTAAATAGCTCTGAAAGCTGTGGGTCCTGCAAAAGGGCAATTATTCTGGTGGGATAAGATGTGCTAAGGGAGAGTGATCTAGCATCTGTGGCTTGTTAAGAGTGACCCTTCTGAAGGCAACA
The DNA here is from genome assembly GCF_000696875.1 of Nestor notabilis. Classification (NCBI taxonomy): domain Eukaryota; kingdom Metazoa; phylum Chordata; class Aves; order Psittaciformes; family Psittacidae; genus Nestor; species Nestor notabilis. The sequence goes on along the minus strand of NW_009917784.1, from coordinate 85,122 downwards.
GAGGAAGAAGAGATGGTCGACTTTCCCAGACTTCTACACGTCAACCAGCTGTCTTCCTGCTGGTAAATTAAACATTTCCAGAACACAGATCTGAGTACAGAAACCTGACCATGTACACTGAGAGGGTTTTGGAGTAGTCATGGGCAAACATGTTGACTGGGTCTATTAGCACTGTCCCAAACACTGCCTGGCTGTGTTCTGGGCATTTGCATAGGCCAGGGATCATTTCCAGAAATCAGTTTGGTTGCAGCCATCCTGTTTTGGAGTGTATATCATGTCCATTCTAGTACCACAAACTAAAATATTTTCTCAGAGACAATTGTAACTTTCCAAATACTTAGACCAAATAAAATGTACTATTCTCTTCTGCTTTTTGTTTTCAGCTGTGGTTGGGCCTTCCACAGGTGAATGTAGATAACAGCACAAATTTTCCAGTGAGGTGGCAGGTCTCTGCCTGCCCTAGACCCCTACAGCGTATAAACAGACACAAGTATTCAAACAAAGAATATGTTTCAAAAAAAAAAAAAAGTCTCTCTGAACTGTTAACTCCTGAAGGCAGATGGTTATTAGTAGGTCAATACCAAATGCCTCTTCTGTCAATTTTCTGTTTATTGCAAATACACTGCTCAAAATATAATTGATTAAAACACAGGTGCAATGCTGACGCAGTATATTGGGGTTGACAGCTGTGCCTGTTCATGGTCCCAAAGGGTTTAATGGCATAGTTACCACTAACAGCAGGCAGAAAAGGAGGAAGCTTTTTGTAATACTGTGAAATATTATTAGAGGCTCTGTTGAGAATTTGTCACAAGCACTGCACTAGGAATAATTGAGCAGCCAGGCTGCTGCTGAGAAATATCTTTTAAATCCTCGGTTTTCCCTCAAACTGAGGGACAGCACCTTGAATCTGCCAGCCTACCATGCATGTATTTTTCCAGTGAAATTCAGGCAGAAATCTGACAATTATTCTGGTTCTTGTATGTCTGTCTTGAAAAAAATCTGTAAATTTCAGCTGTCCTAAAGCAGACAGAAAATGTCTTGTCTCACAGGAGTACAAAGGGCTGATCCTAAACATGGGTTTCACTACCAGCCATCTCCTTCCACAACATCTCTGTCTCCCTGTCACTGTGGTTACTTTAACATGTGGTGGATTTCTAGGAAGGATGTAGCAAGGGATGATGGTTAGGGAGCCTTCCATCCTCCTCCAGCATGGTTCAGCAATCCCATTACATGCCGAGTACCCTTTGTACAACTGATTCCACTGCGGAGGCAGAAGCCAAGATTTTGAACAGCATTCC
>NW_009917784.1:80854-83802 GCF_000696875.1 Nestor notabilis | reverse complement strand
GCTGAATAGCATTTCTGGCATGTATTATGAGAAATTACATAATTCAAGATGTCAGCTGCATTAGCTGGCTTTTTAGCTTGTTTAACAGGATGGAGAGAGCTAATGCACAGAAATGAAATAGATATAAATATAAATAAATACTCTCTTAGTCTTCTGCTTGGGTAACAGGATAGCTCAAAACTGGGGTCTGAGAGTACACTAGTAAACCTGTAATAAAAACTAATATTGATAGCTGTGGCAGTAAGAAAACATGTATTGGCTACAAACCATATGTAGGTGGGTTTCATAAGAAGAAGCCTAGTTTTCTATCACTATCCTGATTAAGATAAAATGAAAATTAGAACAGCCTTCACTTAACCTACAAAAGACCTTTGACACATGTGCATGTTTCTGTTTCTTCTCTGAGTTTTATTAGGCATTTTTGCAAGAAGTCTTATTTCCATTTAAATTCTGCTATTTTGACAGAAGTAAGCCCCTAGTTCGTTGGTTTGTGTTGCTCAAAGATTCAGCAAATTGAACATTAAAAATTCATAAACAATAAAAATGCATATTTGTATCATAATAAATAATATTCTTTAACAAAATGCAAACAGGTAAATGTAACTGATTTAACAGAAGCATTAATATTCTGAAATCCTTTCTTTTAAGTTACTCCTGGAAAGGAGTACATTTTACTCTGAGTGGGAATAAAAAAGTGCAGGGTCTGCCACTGCTGGTTTCCTCAGATGGCAGAAGCAGGGCACGTAGCCAGCCACTGCCACCTGATCACCACCTCTGTCAAACTGCTTGCATCGTCAGCACTCCCCAGCCTGCTCTCAGCCTAGGCCACCTGGCTGTCTTCTAGGTAGTGCCCAGGCACGTTTCAGGAATAACCTGATGGATGCAGTCACTCTCTCTGTAGGATAAGAAAGTATAACTGTACAGGTCAGTTGGCTAAAGGGTCAGTTGGTCAAAGGGCCAAAGTTGGCTATGTAATGGACATGGCTTGTTTCTGAGTACAGCTTATAGCCTTAGTGACTCAAATTTAGCTGGATTTTCTTTTTAATTAAATATGCCTAAATATCTAGATCATGCACTGAAGAGAAATACATTTCAAGTCTTTCTTTGTGGATACTCTTTCAAAAGACTAAATCGTATGTTGCACTACTTCATCCTGTAACATTAAGTCGAAGGCCAGTGTAATTTATTACAATTATGTAATTGCATTTGAGTGAAATATAATGTGGTAAGGCTTGCTGTGGTGGAGACAAGGCACATACTTGAACCTGCTTCCTTTCCAGCTTTCTGCTTTCTTGGAACAGTACCAGAGATCCCATTTATTGTGGAAATTATCTTGACTCCCAATAGTTCAAGGAGAAAAAAAAAAAAGAAATTACATACAAAATCTTTCCGATGTCAGTTTTGATATCCTCGGAACAAGTATAGGCCTTCCGGAGGTGAAATGCAAGCCATTTCAATTCAGTCCAGTTTTCTGCTGTGCTGTGATGCTCCTGGGGATGGAGTTACACTGTGTTGGAAGGTAGTTTGCAGAAGGGAGCTGGTAGGAGGTAGGTAGTGTGATGATTGGTATTTTCATATACAGTAAGGGTTAAAACAGCTGAATGATTTATGGAAGTGTTAGCTGAAACAAAGAGAATGTCTGTCCTAAGTAAGTTTTGTGCAATTCTGGAAGAGAGACTGCCCCACATGATTTGTAAGGGTATCTTTCCAACCTAGTACATGTAATTTCTCTTTATTTATGACAAAACTGAGTGAAGATGAGAGATGGAAGCATCACAGACACTGAGATCCAGAAAGGAAAGCTGAAAAGAAAACAAGAATTTGGGACTATGTGATAGAAAACCAATTCTATGGCTGAAGATAATACTCCAGTTATTTGTTGCTTCTCATTTTCAGGAAAAGAGTACTTAATATACCAATTATGTAATGAACAGGAGAGCACTGTAGAAATAGCAAGTTCCATTTTCAGTATCTCCTTTTAGAAGTGTTACGAAAGACTCTGAAAACTGTCTAACCGTTTAGTCAAAAGGGATAACAATAGCATTTAGCCTGAAGTAAACACTCTATTTGAACATCATACTGGTATCACTCATACAAATGAATAGTTGTGCTGTGCTGAAGTTTTCCATTATGATCTGAAGTGACTCATGGGAAACTAGACACCTCAAATATGAAGATGAAATAAGTTAAGTTACAATAAAATAAATTCAGTGACAGCAATGTGGACTTTTGCTTTGTGAACCTCTAATGGCAGACTTTACTGTGGCAACTGGTAGCCCACACACCTTAAGCTGATGAGTGAGAAGGTAGGACAAAAATGTAATGTTTCAATGAGGAGAGAAATCTGCCATCACACAGATTTCACACTACCACAGTAGTGCAAAATCACAGCACAGTACTAGTAGTACTTTAATTTGCCTTGGCTATGTTCTCCATCCTGGCAACCTCTGCCGGGTTTTGACCTTCCATGGAAGTAAGTGTCTCACACTTGGAGTCGGGGTCACAGAGAAAGCCATGCCTCCCTCAGATGTTTAACAACCTTGCACTGGATGTTGTTAAAGCCCATAGCACACCTGAGGAGCACAATGCATATCCATATTTCAGCTACTCTCCTTCACAGCCTACTATTTCAACGTAAAACCCCCTTTATCCATTATTTTAAGTTCATATGCCTAAGACAGACCTGAAATGGTTGATATGTTTTCTGGACTTATGGTAAACCAGACCAAATCAGTGATCTGAATTAAAAATAACCTTTCCCTGCTCTTCCCCTTTTCAGAGTGAGAAACTGCATCTTTTCACAGCCACACTAACTTACACTGACTTAAAGAATATCTGGACTATGTCCCAGCGCATGTCCACATGTTCTGTTCTGCAGATTATTATGGCAACAAAATTGTTGCGAAATCACACAGCGAGGGAGTTAAACTGCAACAAGAAGATCTGAC
>NW_009917784.1:34478-80823 GCF_000696875.1 Nestor notabilis | reverse complement strand
ATCCCTTGTCTCAGCAGGAATCATGGAAGAGCACAAGCTCCTCTAAGTAATGGGAAATCTCCATTTTAAAAGGGGCGGGGGGGGGAACCAACCAAAAAACAAAAAATATACCATTTGTACTAACCACAGCATACTTACAACATGAGAAAGTGAAAACTGAATGAGAAATCTGGAAGCACAGCATGAGATGAAACCTCTCTCTTTCGATCCATCTTTGGCCATGATGGTGGCAAGGCCATATCGTTAAGTAACGGACAAATTTGTGGGTATTTTTCCTAGAGAAATTCCACCTGGTGAGTACACAAAGAGAAAGAAGACTTGATATTGCAGACTGTAGGTAAATGTGCACATGTGGAGGAGTGGGTGTGCTGCAAAAACACCACAGATTAAGAGTTTACGCACAGCTTCCTTGCTAGAGAAGTTAATGTCCTATTCCAATGCTGTCCATTGCTGCATACCAGTAAAGGGTAAACTTCAACTTAGCATTAACTCTTATTCTGCATTTTAAATTAGGAATGGTTTTGAAGCCATTCCTGAGGAATGTCTTCAATAGAATAGGTGGAAAAAATCACTAGAAAAGGAACTCTCATCTTTTATATGGTTTTTATTTATCTTTGGTTTTTTCTTCAATCTTTTGATTCTAAAAAGCCTCATTACACACTTCATTAGTAGCTTTCTGAAGCCCTATAGTGTAGTAGCATCTACTCAGAGTCTCTGAGGGGTGAAATTGGAGATTTACTGAGGAGAGTTTGAGGGCTAATTACAAAGCCTTATCAACTAATAATGCAATCAGTGGGCCACTGGCACAGTGATAGTGTTCTCTGCTGCAGTCAATAAGATCTGGGTTAGATTAGTCCTCAGGGTTAAGAGGAAATGTTGATGAAGGGCAGTTAGTCATCTGGCTACCTAGGAAGTATCTTTTATGGGGTCAGAAGAGGGTCCCCATCCTTTCTTCCTTTGCAGAATAATAGGAAGCGATCTTAAGCCATGTTAGGCACCTTGTCTTCTTAGAAGTAGAACAGTTTGAAACATGGGGTGTAATTGACTCCAGATCTCCTGCCTCATTGTAGCAAATACCAGCTTCATGTTGAAGGGCTGAAATGTATTACCCTGGATTAGGGATGGAAAGGGGATCCTAAGGCTAACAAAGTGCAGTCTTCTCAAGAATAAAACAGGCTTTTGTCAGATAGATGCAATTATGTGATGGATTGCAGTGAAAACTCAGTAAGATTCAGGCCAGTCTCAATACCACGCATACTGAAATCCAACAGAAATGTGTTCCTGGTTCTTATTCATTCTTGCTTTCAACAGATACATTAGTTTTACTTTTTATTTGAAAGGATTCAAGAGCTGCCTTTCTCATTCATTTAGTTTTTAATAAAAAAATTTATTCAGTTTTTAATAAAAACTAAATGAGACTATAAAGTATGTGTGTAGAAACACTTCTTCATGCAAGGATCTGAAAATTAAGATGCTTTGGTTAAAAAGCAGAAATCATGTATGTGTTTTCAGTTCTCCTCATTCCACTCTTTTTTCCCCACAAATTACGTATTCTTGTTAATATCTTCAACTTCAGCATGAAAAGGTCACTTATTTCCTTAAGACCTATTGGCTTTAACGAACTTACATGTATGTTTAAATTAAGCTCATGCTCAGATGCTTTACTGAGTCCTGATGGTCTACATTTGTTCAACCTAATTATGACTTTTTGCGTCTGTACATGTATATATACCAAAAGCAGATAAAAGAGGGAAAAAAAGTGAGCTAGCTTCCTGAAGCAATTTATGACTATTTTGATTCCATAATGGATTTAGGAACATACATTGAATATTTGAGTTCTGCTTAGATCCTCACATTCATTTATTGAACTGTTGCATGATGTTTAAATGCCTCTAAGTTTTACCATAACGTCTGCCTGAGTTTTGTTGTTGCTGACTGTCCTGGGTTCAGCTACAGCAGTCATTTCTCCTCCTTCTCAGTAGCTGGTGCAGTGCTGTGGTTTTGACTTTCAGTCTGGGAACAATGCTGATAACACCGATGTTTTTAGTTGTTGCTAAGTAATGTTTACTCTGACCAAGGACTTTCTCAGTCTCATGCTTTGCCAGAGAGGAGGGGAAGCCAGGAGGAAGCAGAGGCAGGACACCTGACCCAAACTGGCCAAAGGGGTATTCCATACCACAGCACGTCATGGCCAGGATAGAAACTGGGGGGAGTTACCCGGAAGGCCCAGATCGCTGCTCGGGTTGGGCTGGGTATCGGTCGGCGGGTGGTGAGCGGTTGTGTCCTTTTCCCTTGTTATTCCTCTTATCATTATTATTGGTAGCAGTAGTGGTTTGTATTATACCTTAGTTACTGGAGAGCTGTTATCTCAACTCGTGGGAGTTACATTCCTCCAATTCTCCTCCCCATCCCTCCGGGAGCGGGGGGAGGAAGGAAAAGGGGGGGAGTGAGAGAGCGGCTGCGTGGTTCCAAGTTGCCGGCTGGGCTTGAACCACGACACTGACCAATTTGCTGCCTGCTCTCCAGGGCAAGCTCAAAATAGGATATTGGAACAAGACTTTTAGGATTAGCTACATGTGCACATCTGTCACTTCTTACAAACAAGAGCTCTGAGGTTAGATTTCCCACATCAGACTTTTTTTCTTATTACATGCACATCCTGCATGATTTGGAGGACAGGCTTGATTGAGCCTACATCCTCTGTATCTTTGCAAGGAGTGATCAAACCACCAGACTGTTTAACTATTCCGGATGATTTCCTCGTATTCTCTTCTGGTTCATGTTGTACAAAATCCCTAAATACTTACTGATGAAAGAGATTCTCTCCTACCAGTGATTAGTAGGCATTTCACAAGGACAGAAACTGCAGTCGCCACCTCTTTCCTAACATATTCCTGCAACAAATCAAATATTCAATATCTTTTGGGCACCTTCTTAAAAAAAATGGTATGGGTCAATGGTGAAATGTATATTTATTTTGGCCCAAATTCTCATATCTATCAGTGATCAAAGGGAAGCTCCAGTCTGGCGAAGATTAGAAAATAACTTCTTTGCTACAGAAAAAATCATCAGATTTAGATGTACTTTCATTTTTTTCAAAGCACCATACTAACTGTGCTATTCCAAAGGGAGAATCAGATTTAATGTCTATGCTCTGAGTTCTCCAATGGGCTGCATGCAGGCACATCTGTGCCCCTTTGCAGAGCTCTATTGACTTCAGCAGGGATCCACAGAGACACAGTATGATTTGCAGCTGCTGAACAATGGCACTGCTCGATAATCTTAATCATTAGATTCTGGTCGATGAGTTATTTCATGTACCAAAAAAGACATAGTTAAGATAGATCCAGATAGAGAAATTAATATCCATTGAAATGCAAATCCCTCAATAAAATAGGTTTTGATAACTAATGCTACCTTGCTAATCCTACTGCAACTCCCTTTTAGGTGCCCAAGATGAATTCTTTTACAAATTTTATCTTTTTGTCCCAGAATGATACTTCTGAATTGCATATGCTGATTTAAACAGAAGTGATTGTACATTCCTTAATGTTCCCATTCCTTCTCAGATTTTTGGGCAAATGCAGGCATGATCATGAAAATAAAAAGGCATGATTTTAGATTATTACGATTCCAAAAATTAATTTGATGGAAAATGGACTTTCTTTATATCTGATTCTCTCTTAATAAACCTGATAGACTCATTCAGACTGAGAAGGTGACTTTCTTGCTTCAACTTTCAGAGCTCTAGGAAAATCTAATTCACTTTTGGTACCTTCTTGACTCAGGGTACACTGGTGGCTGAACATTTGACAGAGAACAGGTACTCTGGTGGTGATCACTATTTTGAATGTGAGTAGATCAAGGAATGACCTTGGCAAGTGTATGACATTTGCTGCATTGTTGGCAACATGTTCATACTCTTTTAAGCAAAGGAATTAGGTTTATGACAAGTATATTATACCTATCACCTATTACAAAATACAGATGGTAAAAAAAAAAAAAAAAGCAATGTGACAGAGATCTCTTTTTCAGGAACCATATGCCCCATGTTCCCACTAGGGCTGTATTGACTGCCAAGTGCTGCTTCTCAGGGAGAAGTTAGGGGAGTTCTTTGTTTTGTTTTGACCCTGACTTAGCTATAAGCTGTAAAACTGTGTCAGCCTCTAAATCTGGCATTTCAAGGTGTCCTAAAAGTGAAACCTTGTTGTTTTACTGTCAAACATACCTTTTAATCAAATGACAAAAAGTTGCAGTGGCTGTATAAATAATGGTACAGTATTGTGTGTTGTAAGTCTAGCTTACAGTAATACTTGTCATACAGCAATGACAAGAGACTTCAGGGAAGAAGCTACAAACCATCCTGGGTATTCATCAGCATCAGATCTCAGTAATGACAAAGCATGGGCTGACTGCTGTACAAAGTGATAGACTTCAAGTGGTACAAGGTGCTGTGGTACAGACCACAGTGGGAATGCCTCAAATCCCCCTGCACTGTATGCTGAAGACATTGGGCTGCTTTAGGCACTGCCCATGGTGATATATGACCTTTCTAAAAGTTATATAAAACAATGGAATGTAGGAAAAAACCAAACCAAAACAAACAAGGTTAGCTGTTTACTGGCTATAAAGAAAGATAAGCATCTCACTCCTTTTAAAAATACACAGTTAATAGAGGAGGAAATAGATGGCTAAATAATAGATGGCTACAGAGAAGAAATAAAAAGAGTCCTTCTCTTATCATTAGTCAGTGCTTGATTGCAGCTATTGGATTAGCTTACATGATTGTTCCTTTCATTAAAACATGTTCTAAATAGCTCTCTAAAAGATCAAGAGATGAAGATATGCTCTTCCCTCTCCTGAAATCTCTTGACAAACATTATCTAATGCTTTCTGGTTACAACACAAGTAAAGTTAAACTTTCTCCTACATTTTTACTGTATTGAATCCTATTAAGGATGGCTACAAGACATGGCAAAACAAGGAAAGAAATTCGTTATCTGGAGTCAAAACAGTTTCATTTTGTTGGGGTTTTTTTTTTTAGTGCCTCTTGTTGCTTGTAGGGCTAAAGTAACAGGTATTTTCCAGCAGTTATTTTCCCCCATTCTGCTCTTAAATTTCATTCTTGGTGAAGTCCAGGCAAGAACAGTTAGTTTGTACATGAAGGAGAAGAGTATGGGTTTATGGAAGCTAATGCCCCCAGTGAGGGAGCAGGATTAGATGGCTGTAGCAGGGGTGAGCTGGACTCTGCTGACAGAGGTGTTAAGGGTACTTTGAAACCTGCAGAAGACAGAAGTAGGATAAGTGGCTCAATTCTGGCTCCTGCGAACGTGTTTTGGAATATCTTTTGCAGGACAACTGTGAGCTGGGTATTAGGAAGATTCTAGGGGGCGGTAGGGATTAGGATCTGGGTTGGTCAAGAATGAAGGAGAGTGTACTTGGGGGTTTTGGTAAAGGAGTGTTCTGGAGGAGGAGGCAGCTTTCAGATAGGAGCAGCAGGACATATGAGATTTGTATACAGAGGCCTGAGTTTTTGCAGACTAGAGGAATCCAAGAAAAGGGAGGCTGTGATGCAAGGCTCTTAAAAAATGATAAGCAGGAACTCTTTTTTTGGCTCCTGCCTCTTCCCTTAACCATCTTTGTTGTTGTTGGAATATTCGGACTTTCTTCCCTGTTCAGTCTGTGTCAGGGTGACATGCTATCCCAGGTATGCTAACAGATATGCTATCAGATATACTCTCCCAGATAAGCATGCAATGCTATAGCTCACTTTATGCAGTTAAAATAGAGTATTTTGTCCTCCCCACATACACTCAGGCAATCTGCTGAGTGCTGAAAGTGCTGTTACAAATTTAGCTACCTTCACTGGGAGTCCTAAGGCTTTGCTTTTAGAGTAGAGGTTCTCAAGAGCTGTAAGGTCACTACATGGGTTTCCTTCATTCTCAAAAGTTTCTTTGTGCTTTGGGCCTTGCTTGCAGCTAAGATACTCTCATTAAATTGAAGACCTGTTCCTAGCTGCCCTGGAATTCCTCTGAAGCCAATGGAAAAGAGAAAGCAACCCTTGTGGGCAAAAAAGCTTTTAAAGGGGAATCCATGTCTACGATCTTGTCTCTTTGGAAAAGCAAATGGGGAAAGAACTGACATACTAATTTAATTTTTCCTATTAGTCTCATTCTTCTTCTCCTTTTCCATATTACTGAAGTTTAGAGTCACCCCCCTAATGTTAATGTGTGTATTTTTTTTTGTGGTCCTGGAGATGAACTGTCAGGCCATCTCATTTGCTCATGCTTGTCTTGCCAATCTTCAGTGATCCTCTGGAATAAAAAATAATCTACCACAGAGCATAAAAAGAAAATTATTTTCTTTTATCAAAGTGACAGAGCTGTGGTGTTTTGGAAATGAAGGTCAAGAATTTTGTTCCTAAGCTTGTAGATAAAATGGATGTCATTGAAAGCCAGCATTTACCAGTGTCATCTATGGTGAGTGTTTTATAGCATTGTTGACAAGCAAGAAAGTTCCTTGAGCAACAGAAAATGACATGTGAGAGCAACTTTCCCATGTAACTTTTGGTTCTATGGCATTTTGGTTCTGGATCATGTTTATAGCAAGGTCATCGTTTTTACCATGCATTGATATGTTTATCCTAGAAGATAACTTTGAGTGTAGATCTTAGAAATGAAAACTAATCATTTCTTTTGGTCGGGAAAATTTCAACGTATTAATCAAATGGATGCGAAATTACTTTTGCAGCCTAATATACATAACACTTCTTCTATTTTGCTTCACTCCTATGAATCAATTGCTCTTCTCTGCTAAATGAAAAATTATTTAACTGTCGGGGAATGTCCAAACTCATCTATCAAAACTCAGCAGCTTAGCAGTACCATGGAATACTGGGCTTCTTTCACTAAGAAATCATTGCTGTAGAAATTGTTGATTGCATTTAATGATAGCAATTCCTCACAAGGAAACGGTATGTGCATAATGAAATACTAGGTTGCTGAACATTACTTAGCAAAGGAGACAGTTATTAGGAGCCAGTTTAAATTAATTAGGTTTTAAATAGTTTAGAAAATTATTGCTTCCATCTTTTCTTAATGTGGCCCATGTTTTAATGAAGAAACCTTAAACATCTCATTCACAGACTGTTTCTGAACTCAGAATCCCAGATTTTGCCACCTAATGATAAGCAGAAGGTCCAGAGGGAACTCATCTAACTGTACTGAACAATACTAAATTAACAATACCAGGCAGATTTGGTAAAGCATATGCAAAGAATCAGAATGACACAAAGAAGGTGACAATCATCAGCCTGCTGCCTATAGAGGAAGGGAGGTTTATTTATATCCAGCAATGAAATATAGATAGGAAGGCTCTACACCACTTCACCTAATCTATTATATTTGTCTTCATATCTATGGGAACAAAAAAAAAATAAAAATGCTGCTACAGTTCCTGTTTTCATCATCTGAAACCAAATTAGACCCACTATCAGACAGCTATCTTAATCTGTGAATCACTTCCACTGTAATGAGTTAATTAACCTCTGATCACATGCCTGCATCAATCTCATGCATTTTCATTTTGGTTTTAGCAGTTACAGCATAGTTTCTACATAGTTTACTTCTGTCATGAAGTTACAGAGATATTCTGTATAAGGTACTGAATAAAGACAGGAACAAAAAAATAGTTTTTTCTCCATGGAAATTTCTTAAGAATTAAAAAAAATTGCCTGCCTTGCACCAAGATGAAAACAAAACCTACCCTTTTTCACTGAAGAAGGCAGTCTGTCTTAGAGGAGCAGATAGCCCAGCCATTTGCAAATGCCCTGAGGAAGCAAGGCTATATCTCTGTTGACCCTGAGATGTCCAAGTCAGGGAGAACACATGGAAGTGCTTGAGAACTGATGTCCCAAGTATAAGGTCAGAAAGATCTAATAAACCTACATGCTCTTGCAGCTGGTGATGTGAGGGGACCCTGAGTCATCACATGTCCAACATCAAAGGACATGGCCACACAGGAAGATGGAGCTGAACACTATTTGCTTTTCAGAGCCATGATAAAAAGTCTGATATTCCTCACCAAGTGCTCCTCAGGGACTGCACCCAGCCCAAAATCAGGTTGTGTTCCATTAGTTAGGAAAGCACCTCAAGCAGCAGCCTGTGGTCATGCCGAGTGTTTGATAAATACAGTCTTAAGAAACAAGGTCCTGGTTTGTGCCCCATTTTTCACTGGGAGTTGAACCTGTGCTTTATCATTCATTAAGTGGTCTGGTCCTCCCAGAGAGGAAGCTTCTCCTTTCACAGGGAAATTTCGGACAGCCTGAGCATGTGTCACAGCCACTACCAGACTGAGTAACTGCCAGTTCAGCTTGACGCAACTGTGTTGCCAATATTGACAGACGTTCAACTGTCACAGATTTATTGTTCCCAGAAACTGTGTTTTTGTTAGTTATCTTTAGGGAATAAATACTAAAACTGCCTATTTACCACATGAAACCCAGCATTTTCTGAAACAATAATTAATTTATGCACTGGTGTCTAGGGATGACTGTCACGTGACTACTAAAATCTGATTTTCAGAGGTTCTTAGAACTCTGGTAAACCTTGTTTGTGACTGCCATTTTTTTAACTTTGTATTCAATGCAGAGTGCTTTTCTTAGACTTATTTATTTTCCTGGAATGATAGATATTTCAGTATACTGAGCATAAAACATGAACACTGTTATACCCTTGTATTGAAAGCATACTGAAAGGGGCTCAGTGTGTTAAGGTCCCAGTCTTCCAAACTGGGAGATGTGCTGTAAGGAAAGTGTTTCTAGAGCTTTGTGCGGTTGCTCTGAGTACCTTATTAATCTATTTTTTTTTTAGCTGAACATGGGATATTTTGATCTCTTGTAAAAATGTATCAATCTTTTGAAGATAAAAGGTCTCTTGATGCCTAAAACCCTGATGAAAAACAGATGAAAATAGCAGATTTTGTCTGTGAAGAAAGATTTTTAGTTACTTTGGTTTGCGCCTTTAGCTCTGGTTCTTGTTGCTGTTGAACTAGACATTCTCTTTTAGGAAAGTTCAACATTAATAGCCAGGAGGATTGGTGATGTTTAAATACATCTAGGTAGCAGAACTGCAGATAGATTCACTACTTGTGCTAAGGTGTTTCACTACAACAGATCTGTGATGCTTTAGAGAGAGAAAGATTTGGACCCTGGGGAATGGATTTGTGAGTCTCATACAAATTACTGTCTTTAGTGTCCTAATTGATGCCATCTGTAGTTTTACACCCTTTCCTTTTTTTTTTTTCCCTCTTTCCTTTGTAGTCAGAGCTACCTTCAAACTGCAAGTGACGTGCCTGGGGGTCACAACCTGGATCCCTCTGCAAACTACAATTCCCCAAAGTTTCGCTCAAGGAATCAGAGCTATATGAGAGCAGTGAGCACGCTCAGTCAGGCCAGCTGTGTTAGTCAGGTGGGAAATTCTTGTTATAACTTTTCTTATAGGTTAATTGCAGATGCAAGAGTTGTTACTAGAGGATGGTTTTAGTTGCTGGGGTTTCTTTAATTAATATCTAACCGGGGATGTGAATTGTCGAAGTAATTCAGTTGTAAGGAATGTAACCCTTGTGCAAAATTTCAAGGAAAATACTGAATGCTAGAAGCAAAGGGGCACTATCACACACAATATTTTCAATATATTTTTCGTTAAAAATATAAATATTGTTATTTTCATTTTCAGTCTGTATTAAATATTTAAATCTTAAGAAGACTCAGACTGAGCACAAGAGGCACACTCCTACAATACTTATCCTCTGAAAATACCTACTCTGATTTCAGTAAATGTGGGTTGCTAGATTAAGATATAGATGGAAATAATTATGTTCCAAAGGAACAGTGATTCATCTCTAAACTCAATCCCTCACTCTTCTTGAATGAAAGAATAAGTCCCATCAATTATTCTATGTATGGGGACTTCTGAAAAGAGACATTTTTCCACATTGCTGGTTTTATGTTGTTCAGTTAGTACTAATTCATGTTGAAATGAGATCTGAATCAGGCCTGAAGTGCAAGCAGCCTATGGAGTATGTGCATGTTCTGCTTAGCAGAGGGCTTTACATAAAATTTCCAATGTTTCTAATGTTCATTGGTCCTGACATTTCTTCCCTGTGTTGCTTCATGACAGGTGGGCCCTGCCCTCTTCTCAGACATGTGTTACTTCATTTTTCTTTGACAATTTTGTGAGACACCTAAGGGTATAGTAGCTGATTATGCAAAATGGTTATCTTTAAAAAAATCTTTTTTTAAGCAATTTTATATTAATTCATGTTCAATTTGTATTGCATGGCTATTCAGGCCTGGATTCAACTCATCTAACCTGAGGCTTTTAACTGAGGCAACAAGTAAAGCTTCCTCTGTAGTTAATGGAGTGAAAGAGTTTCTTCCAGGACAAAGCACATCCTGAGCTCTGGAAATGCTTGTCTCCACTAACTGTAGAGAACTGGGAGGGACTAGTCACCTGACTAATGCCTTTCAGCCAGATTTCTTAACATATGTGGGATAAATCTGAGCATAACCTTGTATAGCACACATCAGAATTAGAAAAAGACAGTAAGTCATTTTCCAAACCTTTCGTTATTTTTCAGAGCTCCCTTGTGAAACCTGCCCCCATCATTCTCATGCCTTGGTTTTCATTACTCTGGTTTGATTATTTTCTATCTTTATTGCACTCTGGTTTTGGGAAAGTTTGACAAGAATTAGATCCTGCATTCAAAGTGGGTGCTGTTGGCTGTCGTAAAACAATGCTGTAATACAGAACTATTCTAACATATTCTGCCTCTTCGACCATGGCTGTGCATGGAGATGTTCACTGAGCTGTCCATAATGACTAATGGGTTTCAGCAGTGGTTAAAATTCTTCATTCCAGTGTGCATTACCTGGAAAGATGTCCACCTTACATTTCATTTGCAGGTAGATTGCTCAATTGGCCAGATTAACTAAACCTGCTGGGTATAGTTCCTTACTTTCTTTTTCAGTCTTCACTAACCTACATAATTTTATGTCAATTGCATACTTCTTACCTTACAGTCCAGCTGTTTCCAGACCAGTAATAAATTTATTTAATAAATACTACACAAAGTATCTGTATATTAAAAAAACCCCCAAGTTCTGAACCTTTACTATTTCCTGTTCTTTTTCCATGATGCCATTGTTTTCTTGTCCCACCTACATAACAGCCGTTTATATAATTTCTGGTATTTTTAATGCCTTTTTTTTGTGAGATCCTTTTTCACTCTTAACTAAGGGTATATTCAAGAAAGATACTGGGTTCCATGGCTTATATTTTTAATTTAAGTTTTAAAACTTTGATTTTTCTATTGCCAATGACCTTAGTTTGAAAGAGGTGGTTAGGACTTAAATTGTTTATGGACTAAATTACTATGAATTCCCTGATCAATGGTGTATGCAAAGTATTTCAGAGTAAGATTTTTTTTTCTTAATCTTTTCAAGATTGCATTAGTCTACTTAACTTTATTAGAAGCAAATTTTATGAAGGGTAATGTAATTCCTTTCAGAAGAGATGTAGTAGCCAAAATGTCTTACATGAAATTAAAATATCAGTTATTCATTATCATCAGAAGTTCCATATGAAATTTCCATTTACTTAATCAAGATCCTAAAATGTTTGAAACATTCGCACTCACTGTTTCCATAATGAATAATGTTCTAGGAACAGTAATAATGAAAAATGCACTTAGCACTTAGCAGCTGTGTAGAAAAAGTCGTATCAACTGGATGTGCTGTTTGGTGATGCTACAAATTTAACTTGGTATTTATAGTGATTCTGATTTCTAGCACTCTCTTTTTAAAAACAAAAATATCATCAGGAGGTCCTGCACATGTCTGTCCAGTGTTAAACTTCGTATTTGATTTTGGATTAACATAATTTTGAATTATTCTAGTATATTTATAGGTAGTTAGGGCTGACCAGAGAACTTGTTAAAAATAACGTAGGTAGCATTTATGCATTCATCTTCAAAACTGCAATACAGAGTTCTCTATTGAGAGGTTCTCTAAACCTGGCCAGCCTGCCTAAACCCTATTTATCATGAAAACTACCTAAAAATGTACAGTTTTGCATCATGGCCAGCCTGCAGGCAGGACCAGCAGGTAGAGGCAGGCTCCTTCACAAGCCCTGCAGGGAGCTAGACGGGGATGCTGAAATCCCACCAGGAGCTGACCTGGTAGGTGACACAGGTAGGCACATGCAGGATGCTCTGACAAGCTGGGATCCTCAGCACACCTGGTGACAGAAGTATCAGGCTTAAAAATAATGCTGCTAAAGCAAAGCAGCAGTAGTGGCAGCATCTCGTTTTCCCATGGTAGTTGAATGGCTAACCCAGGTAACCAGGAAATGAGATAGGTTTAGGGCCATTCTCAGCTGAAGCATTACTTTCTCATCTGATGACATTTCACTCTATTTGACACAACGGTTGTCTATTCACTGGACACAAGGCTAGATAAAATATTTTTGAAACCTTTCAGAAGCATCACGTCCTCTGAACTTACACATTTTTGACTATGAGATACTTCCTTGAGCTCCTTTGTAGAGAGAGATAACCTGCCACACAGGCTAAATGTCCACATGAGTAGTAACTTTGCTGATAAGTGAGTAAGCCAGGCAATCTACCCTCACCTTTTGAGGCTTATATTAGTATAGCTGATTTCTGTTCTCCTGTCCTGGCAGAACATGGATTTCTATCAGCACAGAGTGATCTTGTTGGTTACCATTAAATCATGCATTTACAATCCTCTTGATATGCCAAAAAATATTAAATGTAAAATTAATTTTATGGCATGTGTGATGTACTTACTATAGACATATAAACAGCTGATGTAAGTTAAAAAAATGTGAATGTGATCAGAAGGGATTACTACATTTTAACTATTTGCTAAAACAGTTCTTCATCAATGTACAGGTGTCCATTTGAGATGTTGAGGCCGTGATGATCACAAAAAAGCAAGTCAAAAATCAAATGCATTGTTGTTGTTTATTCAGATGAGTGAAGCAGAGGTTAATGGGCAATTTGAATCGGTGTGTGAATCAGTGTTTAGTGAAGTTGAAGCTCAGGCAATGGATGCCCTTGACCTCCCTGGATGTTTCCGAACAAGAAGCCACAGTTACTTGCGTGCCATTCAGGCAGGCTATTCCCAAGATGATGAATGTATACCTGCGATGGCATCTTCCAACATCACCTCAACTATCAGGTCAACCACAGGTAAGCAAATCTACACTGACCCAATGTTTTGCATGTAAAAACATGTATTCTTGCTTTGTAAAAGGATGTTTGACACTGGAAACAATTTCCCTGTGTAGTGATAATAATGACACCAGTAGTCTTAGGTTTGTAATATGCTGTTGTGGCTACAGCCTCGAACAAGCTCCTTCTGGGGAGAACCCTGCAAACATAACGTAATGACCTGGAATTTTGACCTCCATTTGCCATACAGACAGTTACCCAGATGGAAATATAAAAATGCAAGTTCAAATGGTATCATTTAGCTATTATTAGATCTTTAGGTATTTTTATCTATCAAGTAATTAATCTTCTAAATGAGATCAGTTGCACTGATTTTAATTTAGGCCCTTAAAGTAACGAATAAAAAAGAGAAGCAAGATTTTAAATATTTGGTCTAAACACTTACAGGAAATTATCTACACAGGTAATTAACTACTTACTCTTAGAAAAGGTCTAACCAGTTTTATCAATACTCGGAATCATAAACATTATGGAAAGCTTCACACGTCTGCTACTACTCATCAGTAACCATTATCATGCATTGTTATACCATTCACTGTTAGGGTCTTCTGACATTCTTCAGGCAAGTTTCTTTTCTCTTATTAGTTGCTTAAGAAAGATATTAACTTTATTCATTTTAGAATATTAGCATTTAGTCTTGGTAGAGAAAATATTTCACATATAGCAGTTAAATAATTAAAATGAAACCTATAAGAAATACATATTCTTTGTTAAGTGATCCAAATTCATTTTTATGTTTCCAAATACATTAATGTCAGTTCCTAATGACGATGTTTTCCTTGCCACATACTATTAAATTGCAGTGCAGGATACCCATCTACAAAAGGTAAAAATAGAGCTCAAGATGTATCATGCAAAATACTTTTTAAATTATTTGCTTGACGCATCTGTTGTATAACAGAACAGTGGGAGCTTATAAAGGAAGTAAGCTGAGGTTGAATAACATAAATTTGCATTTCAGAAGTGGCATAAAATGTTATTTTATCTTGAGCATAGTATTTTAATTGCTATATATAACTGTGTAAAACCAGAAGTTTTGGCTTATAGTGCCACCTCTAGGGATACTTTGTTTAATAGAGATGTTATCATGATACAAAATGAGATTTTATTACTACCCCAGAGACTAATTTTCATCTCTGTCGTATGTCTGTGTGATTATTATGAAGTAACCTTCCATGGCAAAAGACACAACTAAATATCTATTTTGGTGTCTGACTCCAGGTACTGAACTGGAATACTTTCAGAATTACTTTGGTTACCAAGTTAATTGGTTTCGAGTTTATATGCTAGATAAGCCTAAAATTCTCACTGATTTTATTTTCTTCAGGGCAAAAAAAGCTGAATAATAAAATATGTTTGGGGAAATAACCAGATTGAGCAGTAAATATGTTTGCATCCCAGTGTTTTCATACTTATGAGAAATGTTTTACATTGATTAGCAGTCTGCTGGTTAAATACTGTGGTTTTGAAAATTCTAACCTTCATTTCATGGCTTCTCCCTCATCTTGGAAATAATTTATCGGATCAATTTTCTTGCCCAAATATGTAATCTATCTGCTTTGTTGTGGTGAAGTGCTACTGACATTCTGGAGAAAAAAAGGTGATATGACATATTTTCCTGAACCAAAACGGTTTCCAAGCCTATGCACTGTATACAGTTCTGAGTGTGGTTGTGTATTCAAAATGATATCTCTGTATCACTAAGCAAATTTGACCTCAGCTTCTATGTAAGACAAATATTCAAGTTAGAAATATTTATCTGATTTACAGGAAAAGTAAGGATTATGTGGGTCACTATTAGTTGAAAATTTCAGTTGCCAAA
This sequence comes from Nestor notabilis, assembly GCF_000696875.1. NCBI lineage: Eukaryota > Metazoa > Chordata > Aves > Psittaciformes > Psittacidae > Nestor > Nestor notabilis. The sequence goes on along the minus strand of NW_009917784.1, from coordinate 65,687 downwards.
TAAGTTCTTGTTTTTAAAACCCCAGGGGCAATTCTTCCGTATTTCTCTCTTCAGCCCCTGTCACTTTGGAGGGAGATGCTTCATTTGCTACAATTACTATAATTCAAAAAAATCTTACTTCTCCAGCCCTCTCTGAAAATTGAAAAAGAAATAGTTACCTGAAATGTGGAAATGGTGTTGGCAGATATTTGACATTTATGCAGGCTTCATTCAAATAAATGTCAAAAAGGTCGACGTTTCGCATCAGCCTTCAGTTACAATTCAGTCTTTTGAATTCCTAGGAAAATTACATCACATTGATTCCTTTTTTGCTTCTGATGTAGCAAAATCTTCTTGGAAAGAAACTAAAGCAATTCCTTATAATATTAACAGGCATTGCAATTTAATTATTATTTGAATTTTTAGTAATATAGGTCATGGCTGCCTCTTATCGATGTTGTAAAGCAATTAAATCATAACACACAGGCTTAGCTAAAAATTAATTCATGTAAGAAAAAAATAAGTCTAAAATTAAAAAAAAATTGATCTATGAATTCAATTACGAAAGTATGGAATAATATTATAGCATGCAGCTACCTAAAATCTTCCTAGATGCATTAACAGCTTTCAGAAGGTAGGAAGGTTACAACTATAATGAATATTGTGTGAGACATTATTAATGGTCTCTGTTAACAGGGTTTTTTCATAGATGGAACAAGAACTACCAGGAACTAGCTCTTCTTAAATGTATACAAATTTACAGAGAAAGCCGATGGTTCATTGGTAATATCTATGGTACTAATGAACGCATTACTTTTGCACCAACTGATGTAGTTTAACTATTTGTGGAACCAGGCTTTTCCACCTCTGATGGAGCTTGTGTGACAAGACACAGAGCACTATCTGTTGCCCCAGATGTAAACAAATGAGAGAAGTGACAATGCAGAGGAGGCAGCCAGCACAGTCGGCACACTGCAAGCTGGACCAGGACTCTGTGTGACCCCTGCTAAGACTCATATTTCGTTGTGGTTAAGGGTTTTCTAGCCATTCTATTTCGTTTTGTAAAGAGATAATGAACCCAGTAAAAAATACTTCATGTTAAAAGCCCTGCATGACAGCATATGCTTTCTGTTGCTGAACTGTATCCAGTTGCAGCTGTCAGATGCACAGCTGAGAAAATACGACTCCAGCTGCTGCTGCCTCCCACCTTGTCCCTCCATCACAGACAACATGTAATTTCCTGAATGGGAAGTCACAGAGCGCAGTAGTCATCCTAACTACTACTGCCTTACATCTTTGCTACTCTTGCAACAGTGGTTCACTTTTCAGGAAGAGTTCATAAAATCTGGGTCACTTTTCCAGGTAGTTCCAGCTCGGTTACCTATTGTCTAAGCCTATCTGCATGTATATATGCTATGCTGTCAGCTTGGAAGGCTCCTTCTTGATAACATCTGGGTAGTATATCAGAGCACTGCGGGAGGTGCACAAGCTACCTGAGGTATCAGCCTGTGCCACCACCAGCTCAGTGTGTAGTGAGCCCTGGCTCTATAGTCCTGCTGGGAAACAGAGGGCACTAGGCTAGGAGCAGTGCTGCAGTAACATGTTATCCCACCTGCCATACCTAGGTTGTCTTATTGAAAAGTAATTCAATCACCCTGGTACAACACTGGATTGTACTATGAAAATATAACCAATGAGGAGGTCTGGAAGATATTAACAACTCTATCCCTTGTTTCCCCTTTGCCTGAGAACATCAATTTTTTGTTACATGTCCTATATGTAGAAAGAGTCTTGTGTATGACTTACTCCATATGTTACAAAATATTTCAGAATGTTTCCTGCTAATGTTGTTTGGTTTCACCCTGAATGCAGAAATATTTGCAATGGTACTGGAGGTAGCAGTTAGGATGGTCTGTTGTGAAGCAGAAAAATACCCTTCTCTGAGACAAAGTCATTTGGTATTTGCATATTTGACCATCCAGGATGACCTGAACACCAGGTTATTGTCTGTTTAGATGTGGGGGGCACACTTAGTTTCTCCTGGTGACATTAGTATACACTGTATAAAAGCACTTTCACCTTTATTGTGAGAGATACTGCTGCTTTAGCCTGCTGCTCAGGACACTCACCCATCAGGTGGGATATCTGCTCAGTGAATATTGCTTTTATATGCAAATTGAAATAGCTAAAGCAGAAAAGACTAAAAATCCAATAAGGATGATCTGAAGCACTCCAGTCATCGGTACAGAATCCTTCTCCAGCAACAAGCACTGAGTGGCCTCAGTTAAGTTCTTCAGCTTTTAGGCTGATAAATGAAAGGGCACATCCATTTCAGTTTCTTAAAATTCCTTCACGTTTCCCTCTCACCCAAGTATTTTGGCTACAACTGTATTTTTTGATGAATGGATCATTGATAGGAAAAATCCACCTAGCTGTGTGTGGACTTCAGCAGAATGAGGTTTGGGTCACAGTACATAAAGGCTTCCTGGATTTCTGTCCTGTGGTAAGTGGCAGTCCAAGACCACTTCTGCTTCAGGAATTTCCAGCTGATCTTGAGAAAACCAGCATGAGGTACTGCTGATTTCAAAGGATATAGTTACTAGCCTTAAGTGACCAGTATGTGCATGGATTACGACTTCATTTTTCTAGAAAATATAGCATAATGCAAACCTGTCAGATGAGTTGTGTGTGAACCTCCTTTTATCTAATGCGTAGTAGGTGGGTCTACTAAACTCACTCTTACTAAGGAATCCAGTGAAAAAGATGAGTAGGGAACTGCCTTTTGTCCATTTTACTTTTCTCAGCCAGTGAGACACTGCTTGGCAATGAGTAAACTTCGGAGAATTCTACGTTTACTGAACTATTGAGCACTGGTTCCAAAACCAATTAATTCAAACAAGGTCACATTGCATGAGGGAGTTTTCAATTACAGCTCATACAATTACCCAGAATGCCTGAGGAATTGCAGGTTTCCTTTCTCTTGACTTAAAGCTATTTTCAGCTTTCCATTTTTGAAATAAGGGGCTACACAGGGTGAATTTTTAGAGCACGTGTTTGATATTTAGCCACAAAACTCTCCTTGACACTAAATAGATTACATGATCATGTACCTACAAACATAAAGGCATAAGAATATGTTATTTCATTGAGAAGTACTGTTCCATGGCACAGCTACCCCTGCAGACTGATCTCTGGTTGCTATCTGAACACTAATGACAGCAGGTATTCTTTTGGGGTTTATTATTAAATTGGGGTTTTTTTCAAACATATGAAGTGCCAAGGGCAGGCAAAAGTTTAAGTCATCGTGCTACTACACATGGTGCTAGTGGAGTTCAGCGATATTCAGTGAAGGGTCACTAAGATGAAAGGTCACTAAGAGAGAGGGTCTTGAGCTTCTTTCCCATGAGGAAAGGATAAGATAATTGGGACTGTTCAGCCTGGAGACGAGAAGACTCAGAGCAGATTTTATAAATATATGTAAGTACAAAAATTTGAAGAACACTCTCCCCAGTTCCTAAAACAAAAGTGTTTTATTATCAATAAATGTGTGATTTTCTTTCATTTCCTTAAGAATGAAATACTTAAGTTGTGAATGCTCCAACCCTGGAGGTGTTCTATGATTCTATGATTCTACTTCATCCAGATGGCTAATGGAATATTCTTAATACACTATGGCTTTGAAAACCCTGCCAAATATGGGAGAACACATGCATGAAGTAACATCTCCACAATTTCTGTTCTCTCTATAGAAATAAATGTTGAGTCTTAGCAGTTTTGGCTGGTATCCGTTGCTAAGTAATAGCTAGCAGTGGTATCTACAACAGGTATGTTTAAAACCACAAAACCTTAAGTCCAAATAAGACACAGAAGGCTGTTATTTCAATTATAATTTGCCTGTTGACTTTGCTTAATTACTGTTGGGGCTCTATGGAAATATCTGGCATTCTAACTCTCTGCAGGAAACATACTATAGAAGACAGGCTGAGAAAGTTGGGGCTGTTCAGCCTGGAGAAGAGCAGGCTCCGTGGAGACCTCATACCAGCCTTCCAGTATCTGAAAGGGGCCTACAAGGATGCTGGGGAGGGACTCTTCATTAGGGACTGTAGTGGTAGGACAAGGGGTAATGGCTTTAAACTTTAACAGGAGAAGTTTAGATTAGATATGAGGAAGAAGTTCTTTACAGTGAGGGTGGTGAGGCACTGGAATGGGTTGCCCAAGGAAGTTGTGAATGCTCCAACCCTGGCAGCGTTCAAGGCCAGGTTGGATAGAGCCTTGAGTGACATGGTTTAGTGCAACCCTAACCATTCAATGATTCTATGATTCTATGATCTGTGGGAGCACCTGGGGATCCTAAGTTAATACTTTAATGCTGTGCCAATTTGTGTCTCTATACTGTGAGAACAAATCTAATATTCAAAGGTTGAGCCCAGGTCTACACATCATTTTCATTGCTCTGGGTGTATGTGGGGGAAATAATTAGTCTTTAATTCTTATAAATAGATTGAAGTTCTGCTGCTATGCTGACACTTCTCTTGAATAGCAACTCTATGTGGTGGAAGTGGCCCAGGGAGCCAAAGAATGATAGAATGGTTTGGGTTGGAAGGGACCTTAAAGATCATCTAGTTCCAACCCCCTACCATGGGCAAGGACAACTTACACTCCAAGTCCCCTCCAACCTGGCCTTGAACACTTCCAGGGATGGAGCATCCACAACTTCCCAGGGCAACCTGTTCCAGTGCCTCACCACCCAGTAAATAATTTCTTCCTAATATATATTCTAAATCTAGCCTCTTTCAGTTTAAAGCCATTCCCCCTTGTCTTATCACTACACGCCCTTGTAAAAAGTCCCTCTCCACTTTTCACTGGGAGGAAGGTGGCACAAGCCCTTCATTTCAAGGAGTTCAACAGAGAATAGCCAAGGGGGCATTGCAACTGTTCATAAGTCTGGGGTTTTCTGAGATGGAGTAAGGCTGTGCTAATCGGGGCTGCCTGGCTGCCTAGCCTCTTCACACTGATGAAGCATGAAAACGGTTGGAGCACTAGCCAGGAGCTTTTCATAATTTTCATTCTCCTTGGTACAGATGATCTGCAGAGGCAAAGAGAAAAAATTAAGTGACTGCCTACCATCTATGGTTGGTTTAAAAAACGTATAATGAGTGTTTCTCCCTTGCTCCTGCTGTTCTGCGCTTGACATAATTCCTCCATAACCTATTAGATTTGCCAGACAGCTGGTTCTTTCTTTATGAGGAAGGATACGCATTGGCATAATTTGGCTTTAAAGCTGTTCTGTGGTATCAGTTTTCACAGAGTTTTCTCAGCTTCATTTTCTGTATGACATTACATTAAAAAAAAATGTATAAGAAAGAAAAAAAGAAGTCATGCAAGGAAGGTGATTCACTGCTCAATGTTTGAAGCCTTCCTGACCTGACAGAAATTAACCATGGCAGAGGTGAATCTCAGCCCAGCTATTCAGCTTGAGGTTGCCAGAGGGTTTTGTCTGTGGGTCTGTGCAGCTGGGAAAGGCTCACAGGGTGGCTGTGCGTGGGAGCACCAGTTCATCGTACTTCATTGAACTAGTAGTAAAAAGAAGGCAGGACCCCTTCCGGCCAATGCTTCTCCTTCTGTCTTCCTCCATGAATAAAAAAGACTTCTAAGGAGTCTTCTCAGAAGCTCTGCATATGTTTAGTCATGTTTTTTGTTGAACACATATATGTCAGCAGCCATAATAGTGACATGCACTGGAACTACAATGCTTGCTGTGCTGAGTACACAGATATTATTTTGATTGCATTTTGACACTAATTTTTACTAGCTCACATGTTATATTTCATCCATCACAGCCTCAGTCCATCAGTTAATGTAACTGATACATAGCTCTCTTGACGTTGACCTTATTTTAATAGAATCATGGAATCATTGCCCTTGGCTTTGGTATGCTTTCAGTGTAGGAGGCATATGAGCTGTGCTCTGTTTTATCTTCTTCACAATAAAAAAATTCTTCTAAAAACCTGTGTGTGGAGCCACAAAGGAATTCTTCTCTTGCAGGTCCTTGCAAAGGCACAGGAGCCAATAGAATATATGTAAGAAGGAAGAGAGCTGCACTTCAAAATAACAACAAACTCCTTTACAGCAGGTCAGATCTCGCTTCCATAGGGACCCCTTCCACTTCTAGAATGTCCATTGGCTAGTAAAGCTATTTCCAAAAATGTATTATCAGGCATTTAGGGAGGCAAGTTCAGGTGCTTTCACTACTGTTCTGCCTTATGGCGAGGACATTTTGATTAATGCTCACCACTTACAAATGTACTTCTCCTGAGGAACATTATTTCTCACTTCTAAAATTGCCTTTTCCAGAACAGAATGCTAGTAGGCAGCTGCCACGCATATTCTTTCCAATAACAGGGGCATCTGAAGGTAGAGACAGAGCAAGTTCTTCACTATTTAAATAAAGGCATTTCAGTGTCTCAGAGTATTCAATGTTTTCTATGTTTCAGAATTGCCTTTAGTTTTACTTCCAGCAAATGTTATGTTTTTTTAACATAAAAAACCTCTGATACTTGCAGCTCTCTGCCAGCCTCTCAGCAACACCCATCCTCTATTTTCACTTCCCTGAAATGGATCTTCTACATAAGTCTCAGTTTCTGTGTCAGGAATTTTATTTAGGCTCACATCTGCCCTAGAAGGGCAATTGGTAAACCTGAGACTTAAAACATAATTGTAAAAGGATTAGAGAAAATAAAGGTACTAAAATTGAATACATTCCAAGGGCACAACCAGACAGAATTAGCCTTTGGCCAGACAAGTAATCTGAATGGTGTGGGGTTTGCCTCCAGATTAACATAGATGCTTTCATGCAAAGTAGTTGTCTAAATTCACATGACAATAAATTCAGATTAGTTCAAAGATGCTTGACTGGTGACATTTGAGACATCTACTTGGGACCTACAAGAGAGTTGCATCAGTTTAAACAAGCAGCTTCTATGCTAGGCAGGAGAGCTTATGATCTCTAAAAAGGTATTAGAAACCCACGTTTAGGTGATTTTAACTCAGAACAAATGCGGTGTATGGATTCTATTGTGCACCAACAGAGAGTGAACAAACCCCTACCTACACTGAGGAGCCTTATACTCACTTAGTAGCACCCTGATACTTACGAACAAACCATGAACTCACTGTAGAGCCCAGGTTTAGTCTCAGTATATAGTCCATTAAAATATACACACTGGAAACCACAATTATCAGAGCAGTTCAAGCAGCTCATTACTGCTCCCCAAAGACAACTAGAGGACATCCATATAGGGTTAGAAAAGATACTGAGTTTGAACTGAGTAACCTATCATTTAGCACTCTAGGCCTGAGAATGGAATATCAAGGACATGTTAATGAGTCATTATTTTTATATGCATTTGATTACCGCTTGAGATAGTTCTGTGTCAAGAAAAACACATGTATTTCTACTCTTTGTCTTCTTCCCACGATAAAAAAAAAACCAACAAAAACCCACATTAAAATTTAATTCATAAAAATTCATCTCACCTAATATGTACATCTAAAATGTAACTGTCAAAGACAGTCACATTAATGGCCTACTATAGTCAATGAAATGCGATTTATTTCCTTTAGGATTGGTATCTATTATGAAAGAAGTTGTCTTATGGACATCTTTGTTTCTCACTGTTGTCTATACAAATAGTCTACAATAGCCTAGCATAGTATAGCTAGCTAACTTATAAATCTGAGGTAAACATCAGGCCTATTCAAATTGCATTACAGGATGAAACCAAAGAGTAAATCCTGGTCCCACTGAAAACAAAGGTAACTGAGAAAGCCATGTTCTGACTTACAGGGTTGAGAGCTCAAAACCCAGAAGCACCATTTGCTGCATGTAAATGACAGGGCTGGCCACCTGCAAGTAGCTTTCTTAACAGTCATTTTAACACTGGTACTAACTCCATCTGCATCTTGGGTAAAATGATTTCTTGATTTGATGACCGCCTATATTGTTACCAATCTCAAGAGTGCACTCTGAGATTGTGTCCAGACTTGTAGCTCTCTGTAGATTTAAAGAATTATTTAAAGGTATTACCTTTAATTAACATATTTTGTAATCACTTAAATTCTTTAATGTAGGGCCATTATCATAATGCACTGTTAAAATTATTTTATTGTGAAGCACTTCCTTAAGATTAGGTGAATAAGCTGTTTTTCTCCTCCTATTCAGTTTAGAATTCCTTACTGTAAGTTAAAGAAAATAATGAGCTGCACATAGGTACTGAATGAGAATAGAAAATACACAAACAAAACCAATGGTGAGCCTATATACATCCATGAGTGGGCTTAGGAGGCTGATGGCAATTATGTGACTTGAGTGAGAAGGGTATGTGGGAGCTCAAGAAGAGATATTTTTATTATTTTTAAGTAGAGCATCACAGAAATATTAGTTTGATTCTACTGAAAAATCTTTTCAAGTTTTCTATTTTATGTCAATGTGAAAAGTAAGAGTCCAGTAAGAGTCACTCTTAGCTTTTGGAGCGATTTTTCTCTTTGTCTCTTACTGTTTTGATGATGTGACAAATGCTATCTCTATTCCTGAAGAGCCACACAGAGCATGGGTAAAGGTCTCTCCTTTCTGAAACCAAAAAACTGCGATGGTAGGGTTTAATGCAACTTCAGTATTTTAGAGGCACATAGGAACTATTTAGAAGAGCAATACAGCTGTCAGCACTTTGCCATACTGCCTACAGGATGCTGGTTAGGCTATAATTTCTTGCTAATCAACTGATCTAAAATAGAACCTTTTGTAACTTGTCCATCAGCAATCCGTGAGGTTTGTGTTGCCCACATCTCTTTTAACTTTGGCAATGACTTACAGTTTCTGATCTTGATGTCTTGTTTGATTTGCATTTCTGTTTTGTGACTAACATTAATTACGCTGCCAAAACAGATTTTATCATTTATATAACATGGGCTGCCTACAGACCTAAGTTTCCTCAGTATGGAAGTAACAACTTATGCACTGAATGGCTTGATTACAGTAATTCCTTTTATACTGTTCTCCTCCTAGGAGACTATAGTGTGTACTTAGACTCCAGCTTTTTCCAAATTTAGTGGTCACATTTCCACTTAATTGTTAGCTTCCTGTACAAAATCAGATAGATGTACACAACTTAAGCCTGAAAGGATCTACTCTGAATGTTGAGTCTAACCTGGTGCGCACATGGTTTAAAAAACCCACAAACTCATCCAGTAATTTTGCCTTACCGCAGTAAATTCTGAATTAGGTTATGTGTCATGCTAAGGATTTCAGTCTTTTTTTCACAAGTGCTGTATCGATTCTGTTTAGCAGAGAGATGTCAAAACCAGACGCTGCTTAAAAAATATCATTTTATGTAGGATTCATATGATAGCAGTGACTCAGTGACGTGCTATTTTGAAAAACTCTTTTAAAAAGTCACATACAGAAGGCACAAATCTTGTTTATGTCAATATGTTATGATAATGGTCCAAATCCTGGGTTTATGTGAATTGGTCTGATTTCACTGACTTCAATATCAACAACTTCAGTGAAATTAATAGCATGGTCTTGTCCATGTGCAATCAATTCAACAGAAATAAATTGCTTTTAATACATCTCTGGAGATACAAAGGGATCTTGAACCAAACTATTACTAGGTGCAATGTAGTAGCTCAAGCAGAAGACATCAAGGAGTTGGAAATTAGGATTCAGTCATTAATGCAGGCAAATCCCAGTCAGGCTTGCTTTAACAGCCAGCTCGCAGGAGATGTGGAGCAGCGGAGATGGAGCTCCCACCTTTCCAATGAACACAGGTAACAGAAGAGGGGAGAGTGCTATTTCCCAGAATCCTACCAGTGCTGTCACACAGACAGAGCTTTTGTCTAAAATTTATCTCACCCTTTTAGGCATTTCAGAATTAGATATCATGATGTGAGCTAGTTGTCCTTGATTATCTTTACATTTGATGGAGAATAGTAGGCACCTGCATAGGATGATTCATTTCCTGGTAAAATAAGCATCTAAGATGGGTGAGAATTGCACCCCGAATTGCTTGTTTTTCTCACAGTAATCCTAAAAGAGATAAGACAACTAACTTAGACTCAAATGACTGGTTTTTAAGTGACTAATGTGAGGTGAGATGGATTACCACTTATGGTTCTCAAATACTGTCTTGAAGGTATGATATAATTCATTCCTACTAAAAGATTCTACTTTAAAAACCAGCACAGGATAAATGAAGCATTTTAACCCCATGGACTATTGCAACATGAGACCATACATTTACATCTTACTTTAGGATGTAACAAATATCCAGGCTTACTTAACCATAACACAGGTAAAATGACCCATCAGGAGAAAGGTTAGGAAGTTACAGTTGCCTACGACTCAAACAATGTTTTGGGTTATTTAGTTTAAATAAAATGCAGCCCATTGTATAAACTGTGCTGATAAAACTCGTGTGTGTAAGCAGTCTCTCCAATAAAATATCTCACAAAAATACCATTGTGAATATATTGCTGTTTTTCACTGTTTAATCTGGAAAGCAAGAAACAGGGCTCTTTTCACAGATATCAAGCACAAAAAGACTCTTTCTCTACTGAGAAACTACCTGGTCCCTTTAATGGCTGGGATTCATTGTGGAAGACTGAATGAGAAAAGGGAAGAAGCAGGAAGATAGGTTAATAACTAAAGTATCTCTCTGATTATGTTTGAAGGAAGTCTATCCAAGACTGGATTAAAAGCATTAACTTCATTTAAAACAAAATTGTCTCTTGAATTTCAAGCACAGTGTGACACTGGCAAGTTTTAATGACTATTTTTGCAAGGTTTGAATGTTCTTACAGTTCAAAAAAATGCTTTCATTACCTTACAAATGGAGAAACGCTTGAACACGGAAAGCCCTCAGAAAAGACAGGATCTCTTGCTAGCAGAACAGCAAGCAGAGGTGTCCAGGGAGCAGCAAAAAAAAGGGCTGGAGGAGCCTGGACTGTTTGAGAACGTGATGTGCTGATGTTTCAATTTAAGTGCAGTGTGGGTGTGTTTGAGAAGCCCTTTGAAGGACTTGCATTTACATTCATTTATCACTGCCTATGATCAGGTAATGGAGCAAAACATTTGTTTTCTATGCAGAGCCTGAGCACGTACTGCTCCAGCACTGAAGAGAAAGTAGATCCCAAATCACCAGTCTAGGTCTTTGAGGTAGCCGCTGAAAAACGGCAGCATTGGATCCAAACAGACTAATTTACCTTCACCTTTTCCCCTCATTCTAACAGATCACTTTTTCTTATTAAGCCAGAGGCTACACATATCAAAACTAGGATTTCTGAATCACCTTGTTATAACTAAATTTAAAGGCATTACTGATCCAAGAAGGAAACCTCTTCCTAATATCTCAGAATTTGACTTTCAGAAAAGCCAGATTTGCTTTGTAAAAATTAAACTGGCCTATTTGACACTACAGTCTCCTTTTAATTATGTTTGGCATTGGAGACCAGTGTATAATGGATTTTGACAAGAGGCATATATAAGATGTGTCCCACCTTCCTCTCTTTTAAACAGGTACTTGTATTCTTACCTATGGCTTGGTAGAAAAATCATCAAGAGTTCATTCTTTTTGTAGGAAATAAGCTCATTTCGTGGCTGAGATTTTTTTTCTCAAAAGATCTCTTTGATTTCTTAATGGTCATTTTAATGCTCATCACTTTGTTTTGAGAAGTAACTGTATGCATCCATATGTACTTTTTTATTTTAAGAGCAGCTCAGAGGTCCTGATAACCATGGTGGATCATTGGGAAGAGATTTCAGGGCATTTCAAGGACAAACATATTAGATGGGACTGTAAACCCCTTTGGTTAGAACCGTATTTATGATGGTCAAAAGACTATACTAATAGCCGAGTAGTCTTTTCATGCAGGATTAGATTTAATTGTGTCCTTTCGTTATAAAAAGGACTCTTTCTCTTCAGAAATGGTTTTAGGGTTAGCATTCACCTTCCCTGTGCAGAGCAGACATTCTAGCATTAGCCTGGGAGTCTGCACTGTGTTCCTCTGAGTGCTGTGGTTCTTCAGAGAAGCAGTCTGCCTGCAGCAACATGCCTCCAGGGCAGATCCACACTCCCTGCAGAGTAATTATCCTCCTGAATAAACCTCCTAATAAAACAGAAAATCCAGTTTACTCTTGCCATGTGTCATAAGGGACAACTGTTTCCTTTAATTGATGATGCTTTCATGTAAATTCATCATCCAGTTAACTTTGTGATCTCAGCCTAAATAATGTTATTTTGACTAAGTGCTTGGTGGTTATACTGATTTGTAAAAAACCCTCAGGTGACTCTATCATGCAAATGGACCAACAGCAGTGATTTATTAAAAGGCTGCCTTTTGAAAGGTGTTCTGAATGTCACCTACGGCCACTGATATTTCATCAAATAGATATGTCTCTCCTGACTTTTTGCCTGTGAATCTCCATGGATAACCTGAAGTTATATCTAAATTGAATTATTTTAGTAATTTTATTTCTAGTACTAACTGTTGGCACTGAAATATGGGCAGAGTAACTGACTAATTTCTATGGCTGTAGCAACAGTAACCTTAAGCAAGATTACTCAAAAGGGGTGTAGATTAAGAGGGTTATTCTGCTTCCAGCTATATATCAATTAAATAAATAAAAAACAAAAAAGAAATCCTGTTACTTCTGAATGATCAGGAAACTTTCACTGGATTTCTATATTATGTGTCCAAACCACAAAATTGCCAGTTCTCCAGTGCTGGGGTTGTCTTCCTGCTTTTTCAGCAGTATTGCCATAATGCCTGATACTCTGGTTCTGACTGGTGCTTCCCAGCTGGAATCACAAAGGGTGTAAGAGAAATTATTGTGATTTACAGAACAGGTCACTTGTAGCTGTCTCTGTGCCAAATGCAGCACTGATATGTAAGACACTGATATGTGAGGGTCATCTGGCACTTAAGGTATCAATCCTTACAAACCAAATTGATGTGTTACACTTTTTCCTGCATGAGTGACAAATTAAAGCACGTTATGCTGCATTGCTTCCTGCTTCTTTCTCCTAAACAATTTATATCCGGTTTTCATCATTGCTTAGTCTAGACCACTGTGAAGCAGCATAGAACAATTTTGTTTTCTCTCCACTTCTCTAACAATGTCCTTCCTTAAAGGAAATCCAGTGGAGCAAATTGCACGTTTGTGTTGAAGTGGGGCAAATACCTAAACAGTTGATACTTTGATCCGAATGGAAGTCTGAAATACCTATACAGGATTAGAACAGTTTTTTACCATTTTTATAATTCTTGTTTCATGATCATAAGCTAACAGATGGGCATAGACTGTATCTTATGAGGTAAAAAGGTTATTTTTCCTACTTTATTAGAAAGAAAATCAGCGTTCTGTACTAAGATAGCCTGTGAATATAGTTGGCAGGAAAATTTTAGTTTCTTGTTCATAATTCCTTATGTGTTTAGTTTCAACACTAAAAAGATATTTACCTCTTGTGCCATTCACTTTCTTTTCTTTGCATTTCAGAACAGCTATAGATTTTACAAATTGATTAACAGCATGGCAGAAGGCTGTTGCTTTTACATTTCTTGAGCCTTATTGCTCAGCAGCAGGATTGGTAAGAGAAATATCAGGACTACCCAGCACATGCACACTAAACCACTCAGAAAACTAAACAAATCAGAAGTCTTTGGAGTATTTCTGTGAGCCACAGAAACAGCAGAAGATTGTCCAGGATTGATGTTTTATATGTCAAAATATGAAGCATGTCTCTGCTTCTGCTGAAGTCCATAATTTAAATTACTCAGAAGTCATAGTGCAATAGCTCTGCCCTCCTGGTGCTCTGCTTTTGCACACCCCTGTCCCCACACTGTGTTTAATCCCCAGCCTTTGTGCTGGCTCTGACACCCAGCTTGTCCTGCTTTGACAGAAGATAAGGATCTTTCATCCCAGTCTTCTTTCTCCCAGGTCAACTTTTCAGCACTAGCACCCTGGATGGAGTTACTCCAGCACTGTTCTTGGCCAGCACCTGGTACCCTGGGGCTGCATTGCCAGCACCAGCCCTTCCTCTGGGGATGGTAAAACCCACCACAGCTCTGGAGTTAGTAGAATGATGGACCCAAAAATGGGCAAAATATGAAGCAGTGCTGAGGAGGTTTTATGTGATTACTTTAATCCAATAACCACTAAGACCAATAAAATTTGCAAGGTAGCAAATGATGCAAAGCTCACAAGAGCTCATGTCCACCAGCATAAGATGATAAACGGAAAGGAACTTCATTTTCTGTTAGGAAAAGGAAATGTTTCTTCCCATATATAATACATGGTATGTATGACTGCTAAGGCCAAGAATTGAACATGATAGAAAAATACATTACTGTTGATAACAGGAACATTCACAAATGTTTCCATGATTAATGGAAAAAAAATTGAAAGCAACATAAAATTTTATGCTTCAAACCTTAAGCCAATATTTATTTGTTAGAGACCTAAGACCACACATGAACAGTAAACTATGGATTACAGGGTTACTTTATTTCTTTTAACAAGCCCCTAATCTATTATGTAGTCATCTCTTAAGTCAGCAACACATACCAAGTTTATCTGAGACAAGTTTTGATCACATTATTCATCTAAGTTATCCCATTTACTTCACTAGGACTGCTTGAGTGATTAAAGCAAATAGAATTGCGTGGCAAGATTTGCCTCGCAGATTCACACCTCCATCCTCTTACCTGATTTTATTACAGTCTCTAATTAGTTCCACATTTCTGTGGCTCTGAAACTTGTTCCAGATACGAACTCGTTAACTGGTAGAGATGAAATTTTTATTCCCTGCTCAATATTTGATCTCTGTGACTGTAGCTTAGAAATCAATCGCATTTCTTCTTGCCATATTTCACTGTAAATATGTATCCAGTTTCTCACAAACTTTCAGTCTTTCTCCTGATTTCTTCTCCTTATTGAACATCTGTGGGTTTTTCAATTCCTGTTTAGTGCTCATGATCAAATGCTTGCCAGAATAGTGCAGTAACTGTAATACTTGGTGCTTTAAGACATGTCACTCCACTGAATCAATCAGAAATATCCAGAATAAAGTATTCAGTCCTTAGGGGGTGGGGAGGAAAGCAAGTGACAGTTTTGGTTTTGCCACAAGGAGAATTTTTCTTTTTAGAAATGTAAATGAAGATTAAGTTAGCTATGAATGGTTGCAGCAGAAGTTTAACATTTATATTCATTAGGCAGAGAAGTGATCTGCTGCCCAAGTAGTAGGGATAGACGTGCTTGTGATGTTTCATTATCACATTTACCATATGTTCCATTATTGACTGCTATTCTTTTGCATGAAGACAGACAGTAAAAAACAGTCAATTAGTATAACAGTGATAACCTGTCTTATGTTACAGGTAAAAATAGCTTCCTGTTCTGGATTTCACTCACCCTATTTCACCCTATGGTCTCTATTTCTAATGTTTCCCAGCACTTTGATCACTATGTTTGCAGGAGGACACAGCAGTATTATGGCAACTTTTTTAGTGGAATCATTCCTAAGAGCTATTGCTTTAGCTCGTAAGACGCTATCTTAATATCCAAGCTTTAGAGCCTCTCCCTTCTTTCTAAACTTCCTGTATTCCCTAAAGCATCTGAAAAACATTGGGTTTTTTCTTTCTTCTTTTCTGCTGGTTACAAAACTGACAAGAGATAAGATTGGTGGTAGGAAAACAAAACAGCACTTCAAAAAATCATGGAGTCTCAGAATCT
The DNA here is from genome assembly GCF_000696875.1 of Nestor notabilis. NCBI lineage: Eukaryota > Metazoa > Chordata > Aves > Psittaciformes > Psittacidae > Nestor > Nestor notabilis. The sequence continues at coordinate 49,918 of NW_009917784.1, read as the reverse complement.
GAAGAGCATGTTTTCATGTTTCACTCCGTTAGAGCAATTTAGCTCAGAGCAAGACTTCCTTTCAATCTCTACCAGAATTGGGCAGCATCAATAGTAATTCAAAACATTCTTCAAATGAAGATTTTCACTTCCTAGCTCTGCCTCACTCTCTTTTATTTATGATCACCCTTTTATTTATGATTATCAAGAACGAAAATTTAAGAGTTCTTCCGTCTAGGCTCACTTTTCCCATAGGCTAGCCTGGCGATACAGGCCCAGCAGTCCCAGGTTATTAGCAAATTCCTGAACTGGTTTCTTCTCTCCAGAGAGCTGCAACATAGCCTTATATCAAAAACACAATTCCAAGATTACCCGAGTCACTGTTGCCATGTCCAGTGCATTTAACAGCACCAGAAAAAGGCAAACCTTTTCCTTAAGTCATTCATTATCCTGGTCTCTGCATGTATACGTTATGCTATTTCGCTATTATTGGTATGGGAAAGCATAATAATTTTCTTTATCTTTCTGCGATTACACAAGAAATGAATTGGACTTGATTTTCCTGTACAGGAATACATAAAGCTATATCATGACACATTTTTGTATCAGTTACTAACTTTACGAATTATGATTGTATGTGCTCTGGGGAAAAACACTTGCGTAACAGAAATGCTCATAATAATACCAACAAAGTATAGTGGGCTTGGACAATTAGAAAATTCAGCTGTGTGATATGAATAACTAAATATCTATCTCTATGAAATCTCTAAAATTTTGTAAGGCAGCAGTATTGGCACAATTCTGCATCTGTAGAGCTTTCTCAGATGTTTTATTGAGCCTTTTGCCGCAATACAGAATCTATGTTAAACCAGCCTCAGGAGCTGCTCTGCTCGTTAGACTAGAAGTCATAGTTCTGCTCATGTGTATTCAGTTCTCCCAGTGTTCCAAACCCATTTTCATATCTGTATTTCCATATTCTCTGCATTTAAGTATATCCCCCTTCAATGGATGTTCTAAGGATTTAAGGCTTACTGTAGGATAATAGATAAAAAGTCACTGTAGTTGATATTCCTTGTAGTTTTTGCTTGTTGTTGTCCAGGTATCTAGCAGCTTTGCGTATATTGTAACATTTTTTGCCTGCCTGGAATTTCCTTTTATTAGCTGTATTGTGGATATTTTTAAAACATATGCTTCTTGTGTAAGTAGTCAATATTGCCTAATTCCAGCTGGTACACCTGGAGATGCTTTTACAGATTAAAGTGTTGCATACCGTAAAGTAGAAGTTTCTGAGTAAGTTTCTGCTGGTATATTGATGCTACTTTCTTAATACACTGCATCAATACACAGCCCACAGTTCAGGTGATAACAAAAGGGGAAAAAAACATCTTCCTTTATTTCTCTTAACAGCTTTACCCCGTGCTGAAACAACCTCAGAAGCCCCAGTGTGCACCTCCCCGGCACAAGTCTTAACACACACAAATCTTCACTGACTCCTTCAGCTTCAGCGTAATCTAGGACTCCCATTTCCACTCCTTGCTTCCTGGATGAAATGAAATGTTGCTGTGAATACCCATTTGACTCCAAGAGACATTTTCAATTAGTAGTGCAGTTCACAGAGCGCTGCATTGCACTGTCTTCATTTTTAAGTAGCACAGTCTTAATGATATGGTGATTTGTGTTGTGAAGTTTCTGTCAGATTCATCTTGATTTCTCTTTTTCTTTCTTTTCTTTTTTTTTTCCTTTTTTTAAAAAATTGTTTCTATAGCTGTAACTTACACAAGTTACAAAAAAACACCGCCACCAGTACCGCCTCGTACCACTTCCAAGCCACTGATCTCAGTTACGGCACAGAGCAGCACAGAATCCACCCAGGATGCATATCATGACAGCCGGACCCAGAGGATTTCCCCGTGGCAGCAGGACGGGCGAGGGATGTACAACTCCACCGACAGTTTGGACAGTAACAAGGCCATGAATCTTGCCTTGGAATCTGCAGCTGCACAGCGCCATGCGTCCGAGAGCCAGAGCACCTCGATACGAACCAGTGACAAGGCCATTTTGGTGTCAAAAGCAGAGGAGTTTCTTAAGAGTCGACGTTCCTCTATAGGGATCCAGGTAGCCTATCATTAGCATCTGTCTGTGATGAATTGCTTGCCTTCTTTCTGTAAATAGCATAGAATGAGTCATTCAGCTTCACTGGCTCTAATAATCTAACAAACAACTCCTGGCTGCTTAGCATTAATTGTAATTCACATCATGGCAGCATGGCCGTGCAGAAAAGTTTTTGGCTAATATGCTGTACCTGGAAGAAAATGAATGAATAAATCTCTAGGGAGGTTACCTGTCATTAACACTTGATATGAAAATTATACTGCAGAGCTACAGGTGAACAGCATGTTCATCTCCTTCCCTCCATGAATTCACAGTCCTTTTTATAGAATTACATCAGCTTTAAAATGCTTGACTGTATTTTTTTCCATTATCTTTCTCTTTTGACCTTGGAAAGTGTGTAATGCTGCTGGATCTTAAAGCTACTCTACTTAAAAAGAGTCAGTTCCCCCCTCCTTACTTTTAGTTGTGCTGGGAAGAAGGTACCAAGGAAGAGAAAGAAATGTGCTGGTGTCAATACAGCATAATTACAGACAGCAAGTAATGAAAGAACATTAATGAACACAGTCTTTGAGCATTCCTCCATTTGTCCATCAAAACCTACAATATTTACTTCACCTAACAAAATGTGTGTCAGACTGCGGAGAGCTCAGTCACGTTGTGTTGTTTCGGCCAAATGAAATAAGGCAATTCAAATTTTTATTGCTATTCCTTCTACTATACAGAAATCGCTAGGTAGATAGCAATGGTCATGTGTATAAATCTCTAGGAAATACCAGGTCATGCTAAAAATCAGGAAGTTGAATTTGCAGAGAATGTGAAGTCCTTTGAGACACAGGAGTAGAGGTAAATTTAGGCTACTGTTCTGCTGAATATTTAATTTCAAGCATGTGAATATCCCCTTTTACAACACTGGGTTCAGTTCTGTGCTTAAAAATCTCTACTATTGCCAGATCAACTATAGAGGAAATGCCATTTTGGCATAGAGTACAGGTATTGTGGAGACAGTAACATAGATTTTGGGAGACAGCAACTTAGATCTTGAGAAGGTAATGTAACAAAGCCCAGTGAGTGAGTGTTCTTCTACTAGGAAGCATGCTATTTTCTTTTAAAAAAGTAGTAATTCCATTTCCATTAATTTCACAAGAGAATCATGGAAAAGTCTTTGGGTTAAGCACATCACAGCTACTGATTGAACTTCACTGTTTAACGTCTTAGTGTGATATAATTATGTGGTTCCACAACGTATTAGACTGACAGGAAGGCGCAGGCTTTGCCAGCAAGCTGCTAGTCCATTTCGTGACATAAAAGTATTTGCTTCTGCTTCTTTAGATGCAGAAGAACAGAACACAGTTTAACAGCAATGGTAAGATATTCAGATGGTTACTTTTCAAATGTTTTACAAATCAATTAGTGTATCCTAAATTGTTCAGAGAGGGGCTTAGCAGATAACAGTGAAAAGCTCAAAGCAGCAGCAAAAGATTTTTGGTACCTTTTAGCCCCTAACCTGAAACTCTTTCTTCAGAGAAGAATAGTATCTACTGTTGTTCTTATCTCCTATACAGCAGCTGTGCACAGTGGTATTTAACAATGTTGGTGTTTTGCTTCAGTCCTGGTATTTCAGCAATTAACTCTGAAACTTTGATTGTATCACTTGATCCTGTTTCTTACTGCAGGTGATGCCCACTACTTTCCACTGGGCTCTGACCCTTCTTGGTATGTGGTGTGTTTAATAATGCTTTCTTATATTGCACAGAAACATCTGTGCAGTCATTTCCATGGAGGCAGCGGATATTCTGTAGCAACTTGGCATCTGACACTTGGCCCATAATACTGGTCCTCAGGTGCACACACTGAAGAAGGCAAATACTGTTTGCAACAGCAGGTCTTAGAAGGATGAGCTGTTTGTTGTCTTTTGAGAAGTACAAACTGCTTGGTTGTAACATTTGCCATTAGCTAAGGTTAAAATTGCAAAATTACCCTCAACACAGTATCCTGAGACCACATTTTAGTTGTTTGGGTTTTTTTCAGCAGTAAGTTTCAAACTTCACATTAGTGTGAAAAATACCTTTCAGTCCCTTGTGCATTCCTAAGCAGAAAATGCATTTTCTTGTGTTTCTGTTGCCAGGTTTGTAAGGAATAAAATAAAAAGGGTAGAATATTCTGATTGCAAACTACAGAAAGAGTAATCTATTCCCCCAAAATGCAGTTGAAAAATTTAATTTCTTTTAGACTTCTGCATCAAAGCACCTTAGAAAAGGATGTTTTTTATTTGCATATTTCCTTGATTGATTAAATTACTTGTTTTCTCATTAGCATGCCATGCCAGGGTAAGGCATTGAATTTGCATTTATTTGCATTAATTAATTTGCTATCAGGATGGTTAATTTGAGCATTTTTTAATGTTTCATTCCTTTAACACATTGGTGTGAGAATGCTTGCCAATGGAGCTTCTTACAGGAGCAGAGAGGCATGAAGGTAAAGAATGACCACCAATGCCTCTCCTTGTGCAACTACTATGCACACAGCCTAGGGCTTCCATGTCTTTGGTATATGTAATTTCTGTAGTGTACATAAGTCCTTTTAAAAAGTCCTGGCATACTAGACATGTGCCATAGGGGTGGAACTCACACACACGGGGAGCCCAAGCAACTAGGAGAGGACTGGACTTACTATGAAGATCATAGCACCCCATCTGCATGGACAGAGAACAGCACATACTTGTAATCCAGCCCACAGTATATTAGCCCTATTCCAGGTGGGAATTTTGAACAAAAAAAGCTTTAGAAACAAAACTTGTCCAGAAAACAGCTGCTGGGGTTTTGGCTGTTTTTTTCACTGCCATATTTAAATCAAAAAGCATATTGTCAGACACATCAGTAGGCACTGGAAAAAACGTTGATGCATTAACTCAAATGAATTGCGAAATACTGATTCTCGGATTAAAAATGTAATCAGCATTCTTAAAAATATAGATATAAAAAGAGAATAAAACTCTAGTAATACTAGTGGCTATAGTCTTTGTATCTGCCTTCTATCATGACAACAGAAGACTAATCAAAATATTTGAATAAAAATGGAGGGTAGAGATTGTCTAGAGTAAAATAACCACTAAGTCAAAAACAAGGTTATTGCTAATATATTTTCAGGGATTTTCCTTGCTCTTTTGAACACCCTTATATATATGCTAATGTTTAACATTCAAAAATTGCTCTAGTTATAAACCATTTCATATTAAAAGAACTTGGATTGTAAATTGTATGAGAAAACCTGTCAAGAAAATGCTCCTTATTTATTTCAAGTGTTTCAAAACATGAAGTTCTTTGTTTCTTCTCTGTTTAAAAGATATCAAGGCTTCTCAAATGAACAGAAACCCCAGAAGTAGATGAGATGGAAACAAAGGTTTTAAGTGTGAAGGCTGATTCATGATGGTATTTTTGGAGATGAGCACCAATTGTAGCAAAGAGAATGGACTCTGTCATCTTCATTTATCATCAGGAGATCATGCTTCAAAATATCTAGGGGTTTTTTTAAATCTCGGAATCTTCGTTAAACAAATCGTTCTTATAAATCAAAGCTGTGTTCACAAGGATTAGTGCAATAACTCACCTGCTTAATATTTTGTGTCAAAAGAGGATCTTCTGCACAGTATTTTTATAGATATTTAATGACATTATTAACATTGTATGGTAAAAATTGTCAAAGAAGCTCTGCAGTCTCATACTGGAATTTCCCTTTAAGGCAAAGCACTTTTACCCACATGGCATTAATTACTTTGATGAGCATCTACATTTTCTTTGTACTGTTCAGGTCATACCATCCTTGTCAGTGCTCCACTTAAGTGTACACATAGCAATCAAAAGAAATATTCCCATTGATTACACTAGTCTTTGGATCATAAGTGATCCAAAGTTTTAGAGGTAAGCATTGTTCATTCTCCTCCTAAACTCACTGTCAGACTGTGCTTTTGTAAGAAAATTGAGTGAAGTCTTTGGCCTGCAGAAGTGAGTGAAAGTTTTGTTAACACAGAGAGGTACAGAGTCTATAACCTAGCCTTTATAGTTAACATTGACCTATACAGACATATATACGTACATATACGAGTCAGGATTCACAGGCTTATCTGGTTAGGAGAGTTCCCAGCCAGTGGTTGCATTTTGGCCTCCTTGCTTGTCAAAAAGCTTAACAGCTGGAATTATAGTTAAAACAAAGCAGTGGTTATTTTAAAGACATCTTAATTTTACTCTTTTCACAAATTACTGTTGCTTGTTTTCTTAACTGCCATCTAACATAATGAAACATTCAGTGTGAGGAAGACACAAACTGCTGCCTTGCAGAATATTTGTTGGTTCAGAACAATTTGCCACTTAGCATTAAATGCACCAAAAAAGTTATGAGTGACCACTGCTGTGTGCATTATTTCATTGTTACTATCTCATATTAGCATGACACAAATCCTGCTTCTAAACTCTGGCATGCATTTTTAGTGCTTTCTTGAAAGACCATCAGAAGTTTTCACCCCATTGTAGGATATTCTTGTGGTAAGTAGCACTTACTGTGCCACACAATCTGTTTGAGTAGCCCAGGTGTTCTGCTGGGAAGTAGTGGATTAGCAAAATAAAGCCCTGTGGTGAGGCACAAAAAATCATTCAGGCATGTAAGTGTAGGTTTATTTGGTGGCTTATTAGAAACATAGAATAGTTTGGGTTAGTTCCACCCCCCCTGCCATTGGCAGGGACGCCTCACACTAGACCAGGTTGCTCAAAGCTCTGTCCAACTTGGCCTCAGGTGAGTTCTTAAAAGTTATTTTGAAAGAATATGGGGGGTTTTGACTGATAAAAGTATTCCATCAGTTAAGGAAAGCAGTAGCAGTTAGTACTATGGTTTTATCTATCATCTGAAGTATTTTCCCTACTTTGAAGTCACTGCATACAAATGAGATCTCCCTGTGACCAAGAATGGTTATCTGCATTCACAACTACATGTACTTGATCTTGTGTCAAATGTAGTGTTTTCTTCCCTTTTTTACTCTTGTTATCACTAAGAAGCCTATGCAAGAGAGGAAAGGTGAATTATTTCCCTTCCTGTGCATCATCACAGAGATTGTTTATTAAATTCTAATTATAGAACAAATCCGCTACAGCAGTGAAAACCCATTGAGGGCAGTGAAGTTGCACAGGGAGAGATAATGTGGCCTGAAGGACTCTTATTACTGACGCTTATGAGAGGGAAGCAAATGACACCAGGTTAAAATCTGTTTTCTTATGCATTGAATATATTAACTTCAAACCTCCCTTAGAAACAGTACGTATATAGAAGCTTGGACTGGAATTTATAGGACGCTACAATGTTACGTTGCAGTGCTCAGGTTTAAGAGCAGAATAATACTTTAATGAAGAAATTAAGGTTGCTTTTGAGTAGTTAAAATTATCAGCTAAAAAAAGCTTAATAAATACTTCAAAGGAATAATTTAGTCAGTTGATGCATTTTCTAGAATGAGTGCCTATAAACAAACCAAGATTGATTATTACAAGCAGTTTATTTGCAATAGTGATTTACATTTATTCAAATAATTTTATGTTAGCATAATTTATTTGTGGATCATTTATTACCAAGGCAGTGTCAGTATCTGATAGTTTTCAAATTTTGAGCTGGTTCGGTCAGCAGTGACTGATCCCAGAGGATTCATAGTAGTAATATTATCTTCTCCTTGTACTGGCAGCAAAAAACATGGAGGGGAGTGTTGTGCCTTTGTGACAGGTAAGACCAGTAAGATAGAAATAACCTCAAAATGCTCCCTTATTTTTGCTATGAATATTATAAGCCTTCTAGGCATACCATAAATCCATAAACCAACATTTCTCATGGCATAAACTGCCAAATTTTTAAAGTTTTAGTTCTTCATTTGCAAAGAGAGAGGAAGATGACCTGCTATATTAGATTATTCCTTTTCTTCCGCTTTTTGGTCAGTGTCTGGATATTTTTTCGTTTCCTCTTCTATGTGAGATTCGCTCATAACCAGATAGACATATAATTCATCACATTATTTTGCTTTATTGAGATTGTGGGGCAATTTGCAAATATTAAGCATTTTATAACCCATGCAAGTATTAAAACAGTAATGAATCACAGAGAATAACAACAGATTCATTAAGACTTATTTGAGTTTCAGGAGCTACACAATCAAACCAAATGTATTACTTTTTCTTCTATGCTCATTTGAATCTAGCCTGGCCAATCTGATTAAATCTAAAGAGTTTCCTGCTGTCTTCTAGCAGGAGTCATTATAGTATGTGTCATTCAGAAATGCAATTTGTTTGTTCATTTTTTACTTTGTGAGTGCAAATTATTTTTTTATTTTCTACTTCTATTTGTGCTGGCATTTGCCTCCATTTTCCAGATTTTTGTTGTTGTCAGTTGTGGTGGTTGTTACAATATTTGAAATCCTAGATTACACACACACGCAAAATCTGGCATTCTCCTGCTGTTACAAGGCACAGTGAGGAAATGAAAGCATTAAAATATGAAGGCAATCATCAGGTCATTTTGTCAGTGTCAGCCTTGGAAAGCTGAAGGGAAGGATAATTTGGCAAGAGTTTATATTTAGAGTTAACTAATGTCATTTTTATTTTGATACCTGGGCCATCATTTTCCTGATAATTTTGTTTTGAATAATATTTTAGAGCTTTTTACTTCATTTCTGCCTGTAAATTTTAGGTGTTGATTGCATGTTGAGCAAATTATTCAGGATATACTTCAAGGTGAAATACCAATACTTGAAAACAGATAGAAGAAAAAGAATTTTTCTCGGTATGTTGCATCAATGGAAAGATATCAGCCCATCAAAGTACAAAAGAGAAATCTGTCTCCATGCATCAGAAACAGAGTTCAAAAGGAGACATGCTTTCTGTTACTAAACTAGACAATGTAGCTGGCAAAAACAGATAGGCTTTTGATATGCATTAAGGGAGAAAAGTGTGTGTTGCCAGTCTTCCCGCTTTGTTCCAACATCAATTGGCCGAACTGATGTTCTCATGGGGACCTTCGCTTACTCATATCTTTAGACCATCATGCTTCCAACAGCAATATGAGCTGCTGAGACTTCCTTGTGGAAGGCAAAAGTCTCTTATCTGTCCATTGACCATTTTTCACCTCCAGAATGTTACTTGCAGTATGTTAGCCCCACAAGTATGATATCATTGACCTTCCACATCCAGCAATCTGGCCTCCACTTCGTCCCCCAGGATTCATCCAGTAGGTCCCAAGGAGCATAGGATGTAGAAATGGTCATCCTAAGGATATCAGTCTATGAAGGAAGTGCAGTCGGTCTATGAGGAAAGTGCATTTCCTTCCAACCTAAACCATTCTATGATTCTATGAACTGAAGGTGAAGACTGACGTGGGGAAATGTCAGCTTGGCTTCTATTGTCTGGCTTTAGCTCAGGTCTGGTCTGACACACAATGTACTGTCCCTCCATGCTGAGCCATGTGAGTAAGCAGGAAGCCTTGTGTTCCCATCTGCTCTCAGCTTCTTTCTGACACCTACTAACACCTACGAACTTCTTTTCCCTTTTCAGACTCTCATACTTGATCCATGATGTGGATCTTGCGCCTGCATCACTGACACCATTATATGGAGTTACAGTTCATTCGAACAAGTTCAAGAACCTTGATCAACAATCCCACAAGCAGAAGTAATGATGTTGGTCTTTTCCTCTGGACCCAGTCCAGTAGGATCATAGAATAGTTCAGAATCATAGCATAGTTTGGGTTGGAATAGTGCGTAAAGATCATCTAGTTCCAACCATCCCTGACATAGGCAGGGACCCCTTCCACCAGCCCAGGTTGCTCAAAGCCCCGTCCAGCCTGGCTTTGAACACTGCCAGGGATTGGGCAGCCACAGCTTCTCTGGGCAACCCAGTGCCTCACCACCCTCGTAGGAAAGACTGTTTTCCTAATATCTAACCTAAATCTACCCTCTTTCGGTTTAAAGCCATTCCCCCTTGTCCTTTCTATACAAGTCCTTGTAAAAAGTCCCTCTCCAGATTTCTTGTAGTCCCCATTTAGGTACTGGAAGGCTTCCCTAAAGTCTCCCCAGAAACTCTCTTCTCTGGGCTGAACAATCCCAACTCTCTCATCCTGTCTTCATAGGAGAGGCACTCTAGGTCTCTGATCATCTTCATGGCCCTCCTCTGGACTAGCTCAAACAGGTCTGTGTTCTTCTTATGTTGGGGGCCCCAGAGCTGAACACAGTACTGCAGGTCTCAGGAGAGCAGAGTAGAGGGGGAAAATCACCTTCTTCAATCTGCTGTTCATCCTTCTTTTGCCGCAGCCCAGGATGTGACTGGCTTTCTGGTCTGCAAGTGCGTGTTGCTGGCTCATATTCAGTTTTTCCTCCACCAATATCCCCAAAACCTTCTCCTCAGGGCTGCTCTCAATCCAGCCTCCTCCCAGGCTATAGCTGTCTTGGGATTGCCCTGATCCAGGTGCGAGACCTTGCACTTGGCCTTGTTGAACTTCATGAGTTTCGCACAGGCCCACCTCTCCACCCTGTACAGGTCCCTCTGGATGGCATCCCTTCCCTCCAGCATGTCGACTGCACCACAGAGCTTGGTGTCATTGGCAAACTTGCTGAGGGTGCATCAATCCCGCTGTCCATGTCACTAACAAAGATATTAAATAATACTGGTCCCAATAAGGACACCTGAGGGACACCACTCATCACTGGTCTCCACCCGGACAGGGAACCACACTTTATGAGTGCAGCCATCCAGCCAATTCCTTATTGGTGGTCCACCAAGACCGCCCATCAAATCTATATCTTTTCAGTTTAGAGACAAAGATGTCATGTGGGACAGTATCAAATGACTTGCGCAAGTCGTGGTAGATGATGTCAGTTGCTCTTCCCTTACCCACCAATGCTGTAACCCCATTGTACAAGGTCGCCAAATTTGTCAGGCACAATTTGCCCTAGTGAAGCCATGTTGGCTATCCAACACAGTCCTAGCTGTGATCCAGAGCAATCCAGGTGTGCCGACTTCATCATGCTATCTGCATCAGCATCTTAAGGTCATTAAACCTTGTCAGAAGCACTGCCATGTGAGGCTGTGCACAAAGACCTAGCTTCTTCAAGAATTATAGTCCACCTATACATTCAATTCCCACCATCTTTCCCCCTTCTCTCTGCATCCTTCCAGAGACCTGGTGAGATTGGGACTGTGCACTGTGCAACTGAGGGCAGCTGCAAAGGCCATTGGGTTCCTTCCAGAGGTGCCTGTGACTGCTGCAAGGGGAAAAGTTATGTTGTCTTCATCATAGGATATACTCTTTGAATTCGCGTGTGGAGTGTACTTATTGAAAAACTGGTTACTGATATTTCTTGACTTAACAGGGAAAATACCATTGAAAAGGAAAAGTCAGTCCTTTCTTTTTTCCTGACTCCCTCGATTCAGTATAATTTGCATTCTGCAGCACTTGCTATGTCTGTGTCAAAGACTTGGGGGCGGTGCGGTGGTGGGGAGCGTTATATAAAATCCCACAGAAACTTGCAAAAGCAATGTGGTCTCAGTTATGAAGAAAACTCCACTGTGAATGTATTTCAGTAAGTGTATTTCAAATGAGAATACTATAAAAAGTGCATAAATTACTTGCTTGATATAGCATTTTTGGGACCATGTTATTAAAAGAAGTGAGATATGGCATTCTGCTGTATCCCTCATGTCATTTAAATGGTTCTATATTTGTCAACACAGTTGTCGATAAAATTTCATTGCAGCATTTCTTTTTATCACTTGCAAGTTTATCAGGCTACTTGAGATTTTATTTTATTTTGTAAATCAAGACTATAATGAGACTGTTTTATAATAATGTAAAAAGGGGCTATCCTGTGGATTCCTCATTCTAAGAACAGTTCTTCCAGACCAAGCTTATTCCCTGCTTCCACCGAACTGAGTAATTGCATCTGCTTAGGTTTGAAATAGGGAATTACACAGCAGAACAGAAGTACTTGTGCAAAGCTTTATCAAACACAGCACTAAAACAGTGATACCAGGCTGAATGCGTACTTCATTTTTTTACTGTGCTAGGTGTTTCTTAGCAGTAAGAGAGGAAATATGTAATTAATTTTGAATGAGTACAGGTAGAAATAGTGCTGAGTTGTCAGTGCTCACTCTACAGATGTATCTTTTGTGTTGAATTAGGTGGAAACAGCAACTGATTCAGATACTGAAAGCAGAGGCCTACGGGAATACCACTCTGTTGGAGTACAAGTGGAAGATGAAAAAAGGTAATTCAAGCATGTACAAAAATCTGTAGTCTTTCATAACACAGCGCACATTTGTAAACAGAGTTAATAACAAACATCTGGCAAATGCTGCCCCTGAATAATTCACAGAGCCAAATTTCTTCTATGCATGCTGGTCATTTGGTAAAATTCGTAGTGATTACTTAGCAGTTGCTTAATATTTAGTTAACTTTGCAGTTTTTAATTGGAGGGAAGGAAGTGAAAGTCTTAAATTTATGTAGTGGATTAATATGATTTCATTATTGGCAGAACAAAGAGCTGTATATTGGAATACTCTTCCTTTGATAGGACCCATCATGCTGCTCCAGGCTTTCCCAGTCCGCACAGGGGAATATAATAGTTAGGATGCAGCCCATGATACCTTTTCCTAAACTAGAATCAGCTTTGACACTTCTTCTCTAGCTTTTTTAAACTGCTGGCCAATGTACTAACCCACAGGTTATCTCTGCCAGGCACAGCCTTTAAGTACTGGACTGGGACCATTATCTCATTTCATGACAGCTGTCAGACAGTATCTACCTCCTAATTGCCTTTTACCATCGTTGACTAGAAGTAATTTGAAACAGTAGGCTCAGATGTGAAAAGATTTCACAAATAATCTTTGCTTCTCTATCTAACTTTTTAACATAAAGCTTTTCTAAAATGTCATTATTTTGTGGCATATCAAAATAGAAAATCAACATGTAATGGTTATCCTATGAAGCAAGTAAAAGCAGAACAGTAATAGTCTTAATGTAGTTTTTCAGATTTTCAGAATTTATCTAATTACAATTCTTAATATTTGAAATATTTTATACATGTACTTTACAGACTTCTATCAGAAGATGTAACCTTGCAGCTCTGCTAGTTATTTCCAATTCATTTAATAATGATACATGGTATTTTGTAGTATGAGAATAAATCAATATTCGCTTCCAGAGATAATTTAAATGATTTTCTTTTGTATCTTTGCTCGGATCAATGATGCCACTATGCATTTTGGTTTTCCACTCTGTTGCTACTCATTGTCTTATTTTAGTGAGGTATGCATGAAGGAAACATATTTAACACAAAGGCCAAGGAGAAAACCAGAATCCATTCACCAAAACCTCATTCCATGTCTCTGTATAATCACATATGTATTTCTATGTCTTAATCTCTTTTCTTATTTCCCCCTTCACCAAGGCACGGACGATTCAAGCGCTCAAACAGCGTAACAGCAGCTGTCCAGGCTGACCTGGAACTGGAGGGCTTTCCAGGACACATCACCATGGAGGACAAGGGACTTCAGTTTGGCTCCTCATTCCAGCAGCACTCAGAGCCCAGCACACCCACCCAATACAGTGCAGTGAGAACTGTACGGACGCAGGGACTGTTCAGTTACAGAGAAGACTATAGGACACCGGTTGACACCTCAAACCTTCCACCACCAGAACCCTGGTTAGAGCCAGCCATTGAGACAGTAGAGACTGGTCGAATGTCTCCTTGTCGACGGGACGGATCTTGGTTTATGAAGTTGCTGCATACTGAAACTAAGAGAATGGAAGGATGGTGTAAAGAAATGGAAAGAGAAGCAGAAGAAAATGATCTTTCTGAAGAAAGTAAGAATATTTCAGTTTTCTTTTCTTATAGGTGTCTGCTAAAATAAGAAATGTTAGGATAAAGTTATGGTCTGTATCTTTTCCTTGCTCATTTTGTGGTACCAAAGATATAAGATCCGCGTCCTGCAACTGACTATGCAAGCTGGCTTTTCCTGGAGTAAGGTTCTGTAGAAGTAGTTGAGAAGCCAACTGTAGCATCAAGTGCAGGTTCGAAGTCTGGTTATTAGAGATGGCTCAAATGGTGCAACAGCTCCACCCACAGCTCCAGCTCTGACACATTTTTCCCACTCACCCATATGCCTCCAGTGCTTGACCCTTTGACAGAGTACACAAGGTGGTCCTATGTGAACATCATTTTTGCCATTTTCCTGAAACCTGAGCATTTGCCTCTTATTAATGAATGCCCATTTTTAACATCTTTTCATTTCTATATAGGCACTTCTGCCTATCATAAAGGGTCTGTTGGAAGAACAGAAAGCAGTAGGCAAAAACAATAGTTAAAGCACTTCTGCACTTACACAGGTATATGTGCTATGAGATAGTTCAGCTGCATTTTCTTATTACAGTTTTGTCAAGAATCATTATTATTCTCTCACATCCTGTGGACACCTTGAAAGGAGTGATGGGATACAGTGAAAAATAATGTAGACTATTTTGGAACAAGATCCAAGCCAGCACTAATGATAGTAATATATCAAAGTGGTCCTAGCACTCAGTAGCCAGCTCCCTGTGATTCCCTCTGAGGTCAATTATCCTTGTTCTTCAGGCTCAGTTTTATAAATATTTCAATCCCTGCCAATCTGAATTATTGTCTCAGCTGAGATTTTCTCAGATCACAAATTAGTTCATATTAAGTTTTCTTACTAGCATCTTTTCCTGCACTCTCACAAATCTCACCATCGAGGTCACCTTCTTTCCCCCTCAATGAGTTCTTGCTATGATCTACCCTCAGGTCTTGAACAACGCTTGCATGGTGACCAAAAGGCCAATTTCTATTTCTTGCACTGACCTTTTCAACGGGAAGAATCTCATCATTTTTATTTTACATCATTTTTATTTTACAATCATATTTCTCCAATATATTGTGTACAACTCTGCCAAGTAGCAACATAGGAATAGGGGTTAGGGAGACCATAAGGCTGCTTTTCTTCCTTCAGCCTCCACTGCTTTCTGGAGCGTAGGTTTTTGTCCTTATTTTCATCATGGCAGACTTGAGCTGACAGTTTTCCCTTTGCATTGGTATTGTGAAGACTTTGAAACCCTCCTAAGGGCCGTTAAAGTACAAATAATATAACATTTTGCTTTGTTTAGCTAGGGTGAGGATTTCCAAGCCTTCTTTCATAATGGTTATTTTGTTAACAATTTTTTTTACTGCATATGTCTTCTTTTTCGATTCCCCAA
Organism: Nestor notabilis; assembly: GCF_000696875.1. NCBI lineage: Eukaryota > Metazoa > Chordata > Aves > Psittaciformes > Psittacidae > Nestor > Nestor notabilis. The sequence goes on along the minus strand of NW_009917784.1, from coordinate 34,546 downwards.
ATCTTTGCACTGCTGAATACTGACATTTCTGTGCCATCATTAAGTATCCCAAAACACCTGATTCCAAG
>NW_009917784.1:15991-34447 GCF_000696875.1 Nestor notabilis | reverse complement strand
GGAAAGAGTAACATTATTAGAGAGCCAAGGGGAGAAACACACAGGCAGTCAGCCCCTCTCCTTCCCTAGGAGGCCAGTGGGGAGTCTGCAGGCAAGGGTGGAGGCTTTTCCTACCTTCTTTCTCTGCATGTTCTTCCTTGTGCACAGCCCCTAATCAAACCTGCAGCCACATGAAATGTGGCTCTCACATGAGTAGTCTTTCCTCACTCAGAGACACAGGGAGTTAGCAGTGTTATTCTCTGGAATATGACACTGTGTACTATGTTAGGAAAACCTGGAGGAGCTGGTTCTAGCTGACTACCAGTTCCAAGATGCAGAACCCTCCCTCCCATCATGCGAAGCTATGCTCTTGCACTCCAGAAATACTCTGAAACATCTTGCTGCATGGGGAAATGGCTATTAGGAAGGGAGTTTTCAGTAAACTGTGTGGAGGACATGAAGACAAATTGAACTTGGTAATTTTTACTGATATTTGGAATTAGTGATACCATTTTAACCTAGAACATTTCAGTCAGAAAACAAAACAGTATCAGGATTTTATGGTTCCCCATTTGCAGAGTGACTCTACACTGTAAGAGAGAAAGAAAGAGCATTTCCCTGGTAGAGTTACTAAAACACAAAGGAAATGGACCCTTGAAATCCCCTTTTTAAACTAACTAAAATGGGTTAATTACTTGTGTTTGGGGCAACATTTTGACCTCCCTAAGAGGTTAGAGAAATTATTATAGAATAGGTCTATATAGCATATGCAAAATCAGGGGGTTGTCTTCAGCTAATTGTCAAAAGTGACACCCAGACTTCTGATTTTCCATTTGATATGACTCATTTCAAGACATCTTCCTCAAATAATTTCCAAATTACATTGTCTTTGAAATGGGATCCCCTTGCCTAATATATCTTATATCAAGTAAAATTAAGTTCTCAAAGAATTATTTTCACCAAGGGAATGAGCTTCACAGCATTTTAAAGTTTCAGTATGAGTATTTTTTTCCTTTTGACACATTTTGTATCCCCAGTTTGAGCTATGGAGGTTGAAAGGTATGTATCCACAGAAACTGAAGTTTAACAATATCGCAACATGAAATGTATCTTGACATATTTAAGCATTTGGCAGTTCCCTGAAGAAAATACAAACAAATGGCGGAGACAGAAGCAACCAAATATGTTTTTCCCATCTTCCAGCAGGAGCTACTATTCCCAAAACACTTCACAGCAAAGTCTGCACATTCAAACTGTCATTGTTGATGTTGAATTATTTCTTTTTGGCCTAGTTATATTAATTGTTCCTGAGGACCAGATATAGCTTTGCATCTCTTTGGAGAAAGCTGTCTTTATGATACAATTTCTATTTTGTTTTAATCATGGGAAGAGTTAAAATAGAACTACATCTTAGAAAACAATTTCATTTTTTGAGTTAACACAATAGCCCTGAGATCACATAAAGCTGTCTGATTGCTGTATTGATTTTTTTCTTTCACTGTAGCTTTTCTTCCATAATGTTGTTTTAAGACCTTCACTCATCAAGTCTTAGAAAAGGAGAAGATAATCTTTGCAGCAAAAATAACATCTCTTTTCACAGAATTTGCTTATTTGGTCAGGTGCCATGAAGTGTATTTTGGAGCCTTTGCAGAGTTCGTATGTTGTTTGTGGGGGCAGTCATTTGTGTTGTCAGTATTTATTATAAAATATATAGATATATAAAACATATATGTGGCTGTAACTGTTCCCAGAGTAAGTCATCCAATGATTTGCACTAGCAGGGTGCCATCAAGCAAAGATACGTGTTTCTCAAGGGTACTGTGTGGGGTTTCGGTTTTACACCCTGAAAATTGTGTTTGGCTGTTACTGGCATGTCAGTGATGATGGGAAAAACACTCTCAATTGTCACAAAGCTATCGAAGACCAAGAAGGCCAGGACTCTGCCACCCGCCTGAGAGCTCTGTGATGGGAGCAGGAAGGGATAGAGCAGGCAAGCCCAGGGAGCCACAGTCCCTGCCCACAGCTTGCAGGCAAGGTCTGGCAGAGGGAAGCAGAAGACATCCTGGACTTCTGAATGCCACATGCTTGCCCATTGAAATATTTCAGTACCTAATTCAAAGCCAGAACAGCCACACAGTTTACTCTCATATAAAAATACTAAGATAAGTGCAAAAACCCTCCAACTATAGTATAAACTATACCAGCAGAAAGATTTTTTTGCTGGTATCATCTGCATCATGGTTAGGAGCTCTACTGGAATAGCTGGCATAGTAAAGTGAACTCTAGTGGGAGAAAAAGGCATTAGAGTGGGAGCTCAAAATATCACCCTTCTCTTCCATTACCCCTTCATTCCATGGATGCTGGATTTTTCCTTGGTAATCCTCTGGCTGTTATTTCCACAGTATTGCAAGGGCTTTACTAACACAGCCGCATAGTAACAGAAAACATAGAGTTAAATCTCCTATGTTTTAAATTAAAAAAAAAAAAAAAAAAAAAGCCTACAACTAATTTATTTTAGTATATTCATCAATTAGTCATCCATAAAAGCTTTCTTAGGTGTTTGACCAAATATAAGTGATCCTTTAACCAAAGAGAAGTTACTAACATAATTTCCTAATGCTTTTCACAAACCTGTCCTTCAGGAACTACTGAAATTTGTATTTGGAGTGCTGTGATTGACTACAGAATATCTCAATTGCCCTGAAACAGTCTTTAAAGTCCCATAGTGTGGAATCCAGTAATTTCTCCTGACATTTGTATTGCTCTACTCAAATTTTCTTCTCTTTGATCTCAGCTCCATTGAGGTAAAAAACAAATCTGCACCAAGTCCCATTTGGTACACAAGGATCCCATTGCCTGACCTGCCCTCCAGAGCACTGCCAACTGGTAGCTGTGCCATCCTAAAATGTCATCTCACTCTGAATGTTATACATTTATTATTACAACTTCTTGCTGTGTTGATAGTGAAAAAGACATATATTTCTGAAGATTACTAATTTAGGTTTAGAGATTAGCCAAATATCATGCCCTGCTTTGAGTTAGGAGGATGAACTAAATGCCTGCCAGTTTCAATATTTTTTCCAGGCATATATACTCAGATTGTTTGTGGAGCAATTTATTTAAGAGTATAGAAAAAAAAATGGAACAATCAAATAGAATGAAAATTTAAATTAAAACATGTCATTTAAATAAGCAGTAATGAATGCCAGAAGCAGATTGATTGTTAGTAGTTTCTTATTGCTGGTGCAGCAGTGGCACAATTGAGCAAAGCTTTTAACCTGTCAAGAATAGAGTTACAGCATCATCAACATAGATATAGTTTTCCCCCTTCTTCCTTTGTGATAAGAAACCATTTTCAATTACAAGATTTTGTAGCATTCCATTACCAATACAACACATATATATTATTTGCAAATTTGTAATACACTTATTGAAGGGGAAGAGACACCATTGTGTTAATTGTGCATGTTGCATACAGGCAGTTTACAAAATCTCTATGCAGTGTATAATCCTGAGTCTGCTTCTACTGAAGTCATGGCCAGGGTTTTGTATGTCTTCAGAGTAGAAACCATACAGGACCACACAACAAAAATGGAGTGCTTCGTATGCTGCAGGGAGCAGAAAGAATGTTGTGTGACTCTTTCCTCACATCCAAGTAAATACAACATTATCTTAATGGAGGGAGGTATATGGATTATATGAAAATTATATATATATGTGTGTTGCTAGATTTTATCCTCATTTATTTACAAGCAAATTCTTCTAGGCATTACTAAACATCTCAATTTCTACGGTCTCTAACATTCATCATTCTTTCATGGAGATAATCAATCTGCACTCATCAGAATAATTCCCCAATGCATGAAATTAATAACAAGGCTTTGGCTGTCTATTAATATTGTGCTAAAGATTATGAGTTGAAGTGTTTTAATGCGTCAATTTAATTACAGCAGAGTAGCATGAATATGAGAGATTGTAACTTCTATGTTTTATTACGTCTGATTTATTTATTGAAATGGAAATAGGGTTAGATCTTTGGTAGATGGTAGGCCTGTAATTATATATGTGTATTCACTGCTATGACTCAGTGACATATCCAAGTAGCCCAGAACCACTGTCTTACATCCCCAATGGGCGTGTATCACACCAAAATGCTGCATTGCCAGTGCCTAAGTCTCGTCTGGTCTGACTGGGCTTTAAGTCACCAGGGCCAGTTGACATTATCCTTCAAGATAATGAAAATAACGCAAATGTTTATTTAATATAGGGGTTGGGGTAACTGTGAGATTCACTAGAAAGTATCAGTCATATGTTGATTCTGTCAAGATTGACATTTCTGCAGTTGGGCAAAAACCATTGCCTCTAGCTGAGACTATGCCTTTGAGCTATGAACTGTAAAATTCAGCAGAGGATACTAAAAATGAACTTTGCTCATTCTGAGACAAGCACTACAACCATCAGCCTACAGAATCATCCTCTTTTTTTTTGGGCACAGTGTGAATAGGCAATGTCAGGGACCTGCTACAGCAGAATTCCCCATCCTGGCAAAAAAGGGGCTCAGACCCCACACTGGGAGTTCATCTTATGTCTTGAGCTACAGAGCACCAAGGGGAAAGGGGAATACAAGGCTGTTTGTCACTTAAGTTTTTGCATTTATTAAAAATGCTGAAAACCAAATTAAAGCTTTCTTTTTTATTATTATTTATAGTTTTGTATGTTTGTTCAAGTTTTAACACCCAAAACATTGTTTTCCATATACCAATAAATCTGTAGAAGAAAATGAGGGGTTTGGTGATCAAAAACGTCAAACCAATTAAAATGCTTTATTCCATTTGGCCAACGAAGCAAAACCAAAACCCCAGTGAATTACTCATGCAGCCCTGAACTACTTAACCCTTTCACTAACAGGTGACACATGGGACTGATGACTTAGGCATATTGCTGTTTAATTTAATGATGCAGTGTGGCTAACAGAAAATGGAATAGAGTTTGAAAACCACAGCTCTACATATTAACATGTTTTTAAAGTTGCAGAGTTTGTATGTTTCTACAGAACTTGAGTCTAAAACTTCTGTGCCTAAAGCCTATCTCCTGCTGCTATGGTTAAGCAGATATTTCACTAGTTTAGAGAAAGCAAAATAAAAACTTAATACCTACTACAGAACTATTGTTTTCACATGACATTCAGTCCCCTCCTATATTTATTCTAAACAATAAAATGTTAAGCCCTTCCAGAGTTTAATGTTGTCTGTATCACAGACTGCAGGTCAGTTCTGCTGTGCTATTGTAGCTTCATTCCACCGTCTGCGTCCTGTTTGAATTATCAGTTTCTTGTCTTCTAATTGAATTAAAAGATGTCAGAGTAATTCCTGTCTCACCCCTACCTCTGCCTCTCTCACTCTTTACCCTAAGCACTGTTTAAAGATCTGGAAGTTCTCCAGACAAAATCAATCTTCCATTGAAACCCTAGTTTACAATGCTTTTTTAAAGTTTTGCTTTTTTCAGCATAGAGATGGATGTGGAAGAAAGGAAGCATAGGAAAGAAAATGTAGGAAGGAGGCATAGGAAAGTATATTGCTACCTACAGAAGTATGGTATTTATCCGAGCAAATGTGGGAGTCTAGGAGGAGTTAGTTTCCTAGGGATAAGCCAGTCTCCTTAGGCACTCCAGCCAATAGAAAGAAACAGGCATCTCCAGGAAGAGATTCAGCTCATCAAAAAGTAAGTGCAGAGCTGATGAACTCAGATTACTGATCATAGAGCACCCAGCAATTTTGATTTAGACAGATGACTCTTGGAAGAAAAATCAAGTAAAATGAATTTATTCCCTTTCTCCAGTTCTTAGGCACACTGTAAATTGGAAGTACACTGACAGTGGGGAAAGCCCAAATTAATGTGGGAGCTGATCATGATCCAGTAATGTCCTGGAGCACCTGCTTGTGTCCTACTTTGTTGGAAGCTCCTGTGCTTAGGACTTTGTGTATTTCCCTGTGTAGGCAACCTGTAACTGCTGATAGGAGTACCAAGACATGTTTCAGAGACGTGATTTCTCTGAGGAATTCATCCTTATGGTAGGAATAGCTTGTGTTACAGTGTAATATATTAACCTTACCCCCACAACAGAGCTCACCCAGGGATCATCCATACAATTGAGTGAAGTCATTTGTGATTTCAGAACCTGAAGATGTAAAACACTTTTTGACATTAGAGAGAACAGGCATCTAACTGGTTCTTGAGGCAAGACTGTTTCAACTGCTTTCAATTTACATGTGCAAATGTAAATGGAGGGGCAGGGGGTGTAATTTACTTTGAAATCTAAGGTTGTTCTCAAAAACATGAATGTATGATCTCTTCAGGAATCTGTCTATACTCCCTTTTCTATTTCCTTAAGCAAATACAGTCTTAGCTGTTCTGACATTAATATATCCTTTGTTATTGCCAAAGAGTAAGATGCCACAGAGCTTTCCTGTATCTCCATCTTTTTCCAAAATATTTTACATATACATTCACAAGCAAAAAAAAACAAGTATTCACTTCCCTTATAAAATGAACAGTAATTTCAGCTACATATTTTTAAGCTGGATTTTGCATTTACTGCCAAAAGACATCTATTGGTAATAACCTGTCTTGTATGCTCAGTCCTAGGTAAGATCCGCAGTGCTGTTGGAAGTGCTCAGCTCCTCATGTCTCAGAAATTCCAGCAATTTTATTGGCTTTGTCAGCAAAACCTGGTAAGTCACCATGTCTGGCCATTCTTGAAGAGTTTAAGGCTATTCATCCATAGATATTCCACAGAACATAAAAAAATTTTAGAATTTAGTATTTTTACATCAAAGGCAAAAAAACCCCAAAAGTGTAGCATACCCAAACAGTAGCATTCTGAAATGTCATTTTCATGTCTCACATCTTGTCTTACTGCTCCTTTTTGGTTTCTTAACTTAAAGTATGTTGTTAGTACTTTATATTTTTCCAAAACAAACGTGTAATTTCAGAATTTCAGCAGGGCTGTGTTTTGTCTTTTTCTTTTTTCTGTCTTTATTTAAAAAAAAAAAACAAAAAAAAACCAAAAAGAGAAAGGAACAAATGCAAATTTTCTGAGACATAATATTATGGCTTATTTTTGCAATATCCTAATATAGTAGCTGTATTTCTGGTAACAAAGGAGAAAATTTTAACACTGCAGTAAGTGGAGGAGAGTAAAATAGCAAAATAGGGGAGAATGTATGTTTCAGCTTTCTACCTATCTGAAAATGGGACTGATCTTGGAAACAGGAATACACATAATGTTCATAAAATTGGGTTTCATAATTTGCGTTGCCAATTCTACGTAAGATATCCTAGGGCTAAAGGAACAGATGCAGTATATTCCTTGTGAGAGTTAACTGCTATTGTTCTGGAAGTTCATTAGAGACTAATTCAATTCTAAATGTTATCTTCATTAATATGACAGCAGCCATCAGTAATACACTCATTGTGGCAAGATGATACTTATCAACAGAAGAATGTAATTCATCTAGCTGCAGCTACTGGCAGAGCACCTTTCTTTGGCTCACTTGGAAATCAAGTGTAGCTTTCGTCTTTTGACTGCCCCTACACCGCATATATTAAAAGAGCTTAATTCTGTTGCATGCATGATAGCAGACATGACCTCTAAGCCTGTGTCGTGGTTTAAACCCAGCCGGCAACTTGGAACCACGCAGCCGCTCGCTCACTCCCCCCCTTTTCCTTCCTCCCCCCGCTCCCGGAGGGATGGGGAGGAGAATCGAAGGAATGTAACTCCCACGGGTTGAGATAACAGCTCTCCAGTAACTAAGGTATAATACAAACCACTACTGCTACCAATAATAATGATAAGAGGAATAACAAGGGCAAAGGACACAACCGCTCACCACCCGCCGACCGATACCCAGCCCGACCCGAGCAGCGATCTGGGCCTTCCGGGTAACTCCCCCCCGTTTCTATACTGGGCATGACGTGCTGTGGTATGGAATACCCCTTTGGCCAGTTTGGGTCAGGTGTCCTGCCTCTGCTTCCTCCTGGCTTCCCCTCCTCTCTGGCAAAGCATGAGACTGAGAAAGTCCTTGGTCAGAGTAAACATTACTTAGCAACAACTAAAACCATCGGTGTTATCAGCGTTGTTCCCAGACTGAAAGTCAAAAACACAGCACTGCACCAGCTACTAAGAAGGAGAAAAAATGACTGCTGTAGCTGAACCCAGGACAGCCTGGTTAGATACATTTCTTTACTTGTTAGTATTTGCCACATAACTTCTTAAGGCAAAACATTAATTCTTCATAAACCTACTTGTTACTTTCCATCCATAAAATTAAACATCCAGAATTCCTGAAAATGCAATCAAATATTACTGAGAAAGTCATGCCAAAAATGTCCTACCTTCTGATAGAAAATGATAAGATATATGGTCCTCATTAGGAAAGAATCCAATTACCCACTTCAAAGACTCTGTCAAAACAAGAATTTTAATAGCTGTTACAGAATGACAAGAGGAAATATGCAAAGTCAGGCAAGCAGGAGATGACCACATTTGAAATATGAAATACATCATGTCTGCTCCCTATCTAGTCATTTGTTTCATAGCGAAAGGAGGAAATCTTGATCAACGTCTAAAAGTTTCTCACTGCAGATTTCAAAGTGCCTTCCATTACCTGATTGATTAAGCTATGCAAACTAAAATTTGGAAAGCCTAACCTCCACTCTACTTCATTTGTCTTCAAGTGGGTGCAGTACTTGTGCTCAAGAGCATTACTGTAATAACAAGGGCAGCTCCTGCTCAGCACGGCTGTCATCGGTTTGGAAGCACGAACAGTTCATTACTGCAAAAGCAATAGAAGCACATCGAAAAACTACAGCTTTGCAGACAACATGACCAAAACACTGTCAAGATTTTATTTCTCTCCTTCTTATTTGGATAATAAACCTTTGAACTCTGTAAAAGCAGCTTTATCCCACTCTGAAGATGTAGATTCTGAATATTCCTTAGCTTCATTAAATCAGCAATGGGCTTTGCAGAAAGCAGCAGCTGCAGAACTAGAATTTTAGCTCATTCATGTTTTGAGGCTTTTCTTCCAATGCCTAATGGTAGAGTTTGTTGTTAAATAGTCACTTAGTGAGTATCCACAGCAGGCTTTCCATATGCTCCTAAGGCAGCATCTCTGTGCCCCACAGTAACACTGCCGGATAGCAGCCTTTCCCCATTCAAAAACATCTAGCACTTACAGGGCTACTACACAGCAGTTTCTCTAACACTGTTCAACAGCAATAAGCATAAAAGTAGGACAAAGAACAATGGTGTTTACTTATGCCAATGTAAAATGCAGCAAAGGTTTAGGAAGAGGAATATACTTACTCATACTGAAATTTAACCAGGAAACTCACCCATCACCTGTGGATCACGGGACATTCAAGTGACACGTTTGATTACACTCTGGGTTAAGATCTCTTACCAAAGATTCTCCTTTCAGATAAATCCATAGAAATGTAAGCTTTGGTGAAGTTTTTTTAAGACTCTGGCTGTCTCCTGCAGCGTACTGTTCCACTAACTGCTAGGGAAAAAAAAATAATCACTGATTAATAACTACTCCCTTCTGCATTATTCACATTATCTCTTTTACCACCCTGTTTTTCCTTTGAAGTGTCCTCCTCCATACGCTTTAGTCAGCACAGATCCTGCTCAGGTCGTGAGATCACCACTCATGTCATGGTCCCAGGCAAAAACAGAGCAGCTCGAGCACTGGCTGGGTACTTCTAGGCTTCAAGCGCTTTAGGCTTCCTTCAGAAGCAGGGCTGCAGCACTGAATTCCAAGTAAGATACAAATAAATTAGCAGCTTCTGAGAAGGAACGGGTTTATCCCAATCTTTTTAAAACTTAGTTAGCCGTAATAGCAATCATTTGTGCCAGCGTTTATCCATGCACTGAGGATCTATAAGCGACAGCAGCAGGAGGTAGCCCTCTTGTGTCCACGCAATGCATGGCACACTCCTCTGCAAGCAGCCGCACTGGAGGCTGCGGTCTTCCCAAAGACGATGAGCAGAGTGGGGTAAATAAAGGTACAGGAGAGCAATTAGCCTTAATTCAGAATGCAGTGGCATTTCAATGAGTAGCATCATTTTATGGTTGTTTAGAGGAAACTGGGGAGAGTTTCCTCTGGACTGAGGAGACCAGGCTGGAGAGAACAGATTGCAATGTAAGATATATTGCCATGGGACCATCCTGGCAGATTTCACACAGGGAGTCAGTTCCTGAAACCTGAGATATTGTCCTCTGTAGAGTAACTAATACCACTGACAGAAATTTTAAATGGTTTTGGAGCAAATTGGGATCTAACCAATTAAGTTGGGTTTGGTGAACACTAATCTAGAGACGTAGCGTGTTTCCCAGAAGTCTGTTATAATCTACATGGACAGTTCTGCTAAGTCCCTGAAGCTTCCTAAGATAAGGAGACTTTCTTCTAGCGAAGAAGACTTTTAAATGGGTAGGCTTTTAGGCTGGTTCTTGGCCCAGATTCCTGAAAGGGTTTAGATATGGGTCACACTTCATGTTGTAGTGCCCAGCTGCAAAGTACTCTGCTCCCACAGTGGCACCTGCAAACCCAAGTTTGAGTAGAAAGTCCTGATTTAAGACCCTTAGATTCAAGGGAGGAATTCAATAGAAATGCTGACTCACCTCCCAGTTTTTAGGCAACTGTGGAGTTGTGCTTAATATCTAAAATGCTTCTTTGTTCACTAGATTTCTGAAAGATTGGTCACAGAGCCTTGCTTCAGCAATAATGCCAGTGTTTCTAACATAGTAAACTAGTAATTACAGCTTTCACCCAAAAAAGGGGAGATCCAGAGTCCCTTTGGCCTGGTTTTGTCTTCATACAGCTCCATTCTGTAGACCACCTTAATGACTCCCTTCTGCACTGGAAAGGAAGAGACATTTCTCCATCATCTTCACAGAGGTGTTTACCGGTTAAGCCCTGCTTCATAAAAATGACAAAGCTGTCTTCTTGAATGAGTACCAATAAAGAGCATAAAGAGTCTGCATACAAAACCGTCTTTTTTGTCCAGAACTGCTACCAGGTTAATGGTCAAATGGATGATCACCTTGCTAATTGTTACCACCACTGTTTGTTACATTAAGTCTTGTGCACATAGCGCCACCTAATTGTAGTGTCTCCCAGTTCCTGAGCGTGATTTGACTCTGGAGAGGAAAGTTCTACCATCTCCCATCAAAATTCCATGCCTTATGTATACATTTGAAAATGCAAGACAATGTAAACATTGAATTCAGCATAAGCTGACTACTTCTTTGTGGCATTGTTTTATCTTCTGATCAGCTATCATGAATGTAATTTTTAACCAGAAAGACTTCAGGCTGCCTAGAATACGAACCATGTTCCCTTTCACTTTAATAATCAGCAGGCAGAGGCTGTCAGCTTGCTCCTATTTAGAAATGCAGGTCAGCACAGCATATGGTGCTAAGGAGCTTCCCGTGCCACATGGAATCAGGAATGCTCGTGTAAGACATCCAACTCATTCATTTTTGGGCTGTGTAGGAGGCACAATTTCCAGTCACAGCTCCAGGCTGTAAAGTGCGTGCAGACTTAGCACTGAGCAGAACTGTAGCAATGTAATCTGGCGTGATGCCTTTCCTGCCTCAAAGCATGTTGTTTAAAGCCTCCTGGTTTATTCAGATTGTCTCCTTTGTGCATGACAGGACCCGAGTGCCATGCCGAGGCCAACTTCCCAGGACCTAGCAGGTTTCTGGGACTTATTGCAGCTCTCAATTGAAGATGTCAGCATGAAGTTTGATGAACTGCACCAGTTGAAACTCAATGAATGGAAAATAATAGAATCACCTGAAAGGAAGGTAAGCAGACCATGGACAACACCATTTACTCCCCGTTTGTAGCCCTGCAGTCTCCCTGTCCTAAATACAATAGTGAATACAACAGGTTTCTAACCCCAGAAAGTATCGAATTGGTATGGCCCAATTTAGGCATGGAAACCTTCATCACATGTGAGGGTTTTTTTCTTTTTAACAATGTTGAGATGAATTGTGTAACAAATAAAATGGATTTTGCTAAGTTAGTTTACTCCATAACACTTTTGTTCAAATTACTTGGATTTGCATTCTAAAGACTATAACTTAAATATGGTCTGATTAATTCAAGCTGAGGACAACAGCCCAAGAATTCAATCAAGGTAAACTCAGCACTGTGCTACATTCGGGGCAGCTCAAATCTGAACACTACAGTGTTTAATCCTGACTGCACGACACAAATGATACTAGAACAGGAGTGAGTTAAAATCATGTGGCAAAACATAGCCCAGGGTCATACTAAAGCTTGGCCCACAAAAGGTTGGGGGACAGAGAGTTGTGCCTGAACATCTGCCCTGCAACTCCACCACCTGGGAGACGCCCCAGCCATGAAGCCATGATGCTTACAAACCAAAGGTGGCATCTTGCCTGCAAAAGCAATGTAATTCTGAAACTGTCTTCCCCCTTTCTAGAGCTCTATCCCTCACCTTGATTATCCCACTACCCTTCCTGATTATTTTATCAGTCAGATGAAGACAGCATTTGGTTTGAGTCAGTGCTGTTGGCCTCAGGTGAATACTTGTTTGGTTTGGGAGGAATTAGGAGGCATTTTGACAACTCTTTCATTTCTTCATGCTCCTCTTGGATTTTAATTTTCAGCCAACGGGTTGGTGGATGGTGAGTTTGCAACTCTTGCTTACTAGTGACAACTGGAAGTAAGAAATTATAGTGACAGCAACAGTGATGTTCCTAAGAGGGAAATTACTAAAAGTGAAGGGGGGAAAAAAAAAAAAGATGGGACAGCAAGAATGGAGCTGTTATGTTCCTGTCTGAAAACAGGAAACAGAGCAAATAAATAGTGGAAGAGTTGGATGTCATGGGGAATAGCATCTTAGGTTGCTGCACTGTTCCTGTTGAGCTGAGAATGTAGAACTATGTTCTTAAGTAACATTAGTTATTTAGTCTTGGCTAAAGCATTTTGGCAGTAGACTCAGAATTAGTTTGGAAAAAAAAAAAAGACCAAACACTGAAGAGTGTAAACCGTAGGTTCATCAGTTCAATTTTTGTATTATTTGAATCCTGCTGTGCATCAAATTAGCTGTGTTCTCCATAAGGAACAGCCCATACTCTGGACTATTGCTATTAATTTAAGAAGTGATATAACAGAACAATCGATCATAATAACCATACCATACATGTGAAGTTGTGGAGTCTCCATCTTTTGGGCTATTCAGTCCAGTATTAAATATCATGTTGAAAAACCTGCTTTAACTTCAAAGTTGCATCTAATTTTAAGTGTGTTTTGAATGGGGGTTGCACAAGATCACCTCCAGAGGACCCTTCCAATGAAAACTATTGCATGATTCTGTGATTCTACATTATATTTTTAAGGCCCTTATATGATATTTCACAGTCTAAATGGAGTAAAATATCAATTTCATACTTCAAAACAATTCTTCATTTAAGATCTACAGAGCAATTTACATCTACTTTGGTACCAAAATCTACTGACTCTCACTTTATAATTTGATAATTCTTCAATATAATTTTCTTTTGAATGGTCCAGGCTGGCAAGCAGAACAATTAGCCCAATGTTCCCTCTCTGGATGGTACTTGCATGTTTCCATTCAGCAGTTCATGGAGGAGACTAAACTAATACACAGCTGCTATCTCGCATCCAGCTGAGGCTAAACTCAGTATGATTAATTTAATTAAACATGCTGTCCTGCTAATCTTAGACAGTCTTTTCACTTGATCAGACCACACAGATGCGCTGAATTCTTATTGGAGAGCCAGTGTGTGTTTCTGTTTATAATGGATGTAATAATGTGTCAGCTAAAATTAAACAAATTCCTATGAAAGGGAGGTACGTAGATTGCATGTGCCGGATACTTGCAAGGCCAGTAGAAGGAGTCTTTTGGAAGGCACAGGACTGCAGAATTTGTGATGGCTGCTGAAACAACAGGGCGTTGTCAGTGTCCCTAGTGTGGATAGCTATTCATGTAACCCATTAGTCAGCTGATTGGAGAGCACAACTTGAGCATGCTTGATGTATGTAACCAGTATTTTGCATTTCATGTCTTTGATTTGCATGCTCTGCTGACAGTACCTTCCGCACACAGTTCACCCTCAGTTTTAATGCCCTGTTGCAGGAAGAAAGAAAGGTTCCTCCTCCTGTACCAAAGAAGCCCCCAAAAGGAAAATTCCCTATCACAAGAGAAAAATCTCTGGACCTACCGGACAGACAACGACAGGAAGCTAGAAGACGGCTAATGGCTGCTAAGAGAGCAGCCTCTTTCCGGCAGAATTCAGCCACAGAGCGTGCAGACAGCATTGAGATATATATCCCAGAGGCTCAAACCCGGCTTTAAAGACAGAATGCTGCAGAGTTCCTTTTTTAAACAAAATGCTTGTACAGTTTGTCACTTACCTGGTAATTTTTGTCTCATTCTCTCCACTAAATATGCCCTTGCTGTTGTGTTCTTTGTGCCATAAGCACAGTGGAATGCTTTTGATTTCCTCAGAATTTGCTGAGCTCACCGCAAGAACGACTTCTTTTTGTATTTATTGTCTGACTTACAATCAGCTACAATGGATAGGGCTTGTTGAGACCTGACTTATCCAATATATTCTCAGAGGACAACAAGAAACACCTCTTGAGATGGAACCCAGCTTACTTTTTTGTTATTTATATTTTTATAAAATGTGTGATAATTAGGGATAAGAATAACAAACTATAAATGGGTGCATCTCACCATTCACTAGAGGCATTAGCTAATCCAAGTAGAAGGTGCTACAAATGTAAAGAGCAGGAAAGAAAGAACCCATTTATCTCTCTGACCTCCAGTTTCTTTTCCTAGAACCCAGCTAACATATTACCCATGTGCTCTGCCACTCTTCTCATCTTTGTTACTGCAAAATAACATTAGGCCTCTCATGTCATGTCAAGTTTCTGGAGATGAACAGGGATATCCAGCCACTAAAACTCCAAAGTTCATCAGAAACCAAGAAGCATACAAGTCTGGTGGTAGTGGGAATGCCCACTGAGAAACGTTTGCTGTTAGCAGTATAACGACACTCTGCAACCTAAGCAAAATTATAATGCAAGAGGACTTGAGTGATGGGTGAAAGGAAAACGGAAGCCTTAAAAAGTTAGATCTTCTGTAGCAAGATGTGTAAAGAAAAAGTTATACTCGCTCCTTTGGAACACTCATTGCATTTTTAGCAGTTCTTTTACGTGTTAACCTTTATTTTATAAACCTTCTCTCTTTCATTTCAAGAGCTGTACTACATGGAATATTTCAAACTCTCACAATGTTCTATCAATTGAGTTTCCAGGGTATCCTTGAGAAAAAAAAAAGAAAAAAAAAATCTTGCTTGTTTAAAATGCCAGTTGTGATGTTGTAAACAGTTTAAGAAATATGAATGTGAGTGGTAAGTATATCTAAGTTTAAATGGTTATGTTAAGGTAAAGGTGAACTGTGGTTTACAGTTGTATTTTTCTTTAGAACTATTTTTCTATGCAGTATCATTTATGGCAAGAAGAAGTTTCTTGCTTGCTTCAGACATAAAAAATAAAAAATGTGATTGAAGAGATAAGTGATTTCCAGCTATGGAATATAAGAAAAATCATATATTTTCAAGCCTCACATTGTCAGAAGAGAGAAGTTGTAACTGCCACAGGTAAGAGGCTTTAATTTAAAACAAATTAAGACAGAATTATTCCACTTCACCTACCTTCCACAGCCAACTGAGCAACCCAGCACTTAGAAGTCTTCAGGTGAAGACGCAATAAGATGAGAAACCCACAGACCCCAATTCCAAGGTTTGAATCCTACTGAGCACTACTTTAGGTCAAAACAGTCCAAACCCAGTGAGACAGACAGCCCCAACTACTGCATCCCTTGTTTTCCTGCTTTAACAAATGCAATGTATTTAGCCATAGGCAGAACAGCTATTTAATTATACTAGAGCACTTTGGTTCTTCACCTGATGAGCACTTTAAATCCGAATCCCATGCACCCTGCAGCCTGATGGATGACTGAAAACATGAAGTATTGTAGGTTATGCAGATCTGACATTGCTTCAAATCTGTTTTGTTTTGTTTTCTTTTGTTTTAATTTTTCCTTTTCCTTCTCTTTTTTCCTACAGTGTGTAGTACTAAGCATGAGTTCTGTCTTTGGAGCACAGCTGATAAGGCATGTTTAGCTTCAAGATATGAATCTTTAGAGATGAAGTTTTGAGAAGTTTCTGTGAGGAGAAAACCCTGTAAATTGAGCCTAATATCTGGTATATACTTTACCAAATAGCCTTAAAATATATTTGGAAGCAAAAACCAAGACGAATGTATATCCTTCCAAAATGCAAAAAAAAAAAAAAAGAAAAAAAGAAAAAAAAAAAGAAAAAAAAGAAAAAAAAAGAAATCCCTGAAATATTCTTCTATAGATGAAAACATATTTCCCATCCCTTGTGTTTTCAAGGCATTTTCTATTAAGGAAAGAGCTGAATCCTAGGTAGTGTACAATATTGATGCTGCTTCCTATATTTGTTGTACTATTTTAAATACAAATGTACCCGCAGACACTGGCATCTTTAGTCTTGAAAACTGATATTTTGTTTAAAGTGGAGCTGCTAAGTAGGAATATCCACACAAAATTAAAGCCAGTGTCTTTCCTAGATCTGAGAAATTTAAAATAGACAAACACACTCCCATAACATATATATCTATATGGCAGCTGATTGATAGGTACTGTCTAATTTTCTTGTACACTTCAAGGAGAAATTGCACTTGACTTACTCGCTTGAAAATCCCCGCTTACAGCACCAGGTCATGCGATTAAGACAAGCTGTATTTGATCCTGCCACTAATCAGACTTTATAAAGACAAATGGTAAAAACAGCAGATTACAGATAAGCTTAGATCCAGCTGACCTAATAATGCTGCCTTGGAGCAGTCTGTGTAAGTCTTTATTTTAGAATCATGTTTGATAGGGTTTTTTATATGTTGAAATTTTATTGAATCTTCTCTGGCAAAAATAGGCCTGCGTGAACGATGCCAGCCCTGTATTTTACATTTCCTATGCCATTATGAGAAAATGTTCAATATAAGCTTTGCATATCTATGATTTCTGTTGGTTTCACCTTTGTCCCCCCAAAAAAAAAGAATCAAAAGTAAACTAGATGCCTACTGAAAAATATAATGTTATCTGTGCATGTTACATTTCAAAGTGCAATATATTAATCTGTTGTACAGGTAACATTCTGTCATTAAAGGCAAATAAGCCATTTCAATTTACATGTTGTACATCTGGTTAGTTTAGAAAAATAACATTATGCTTATCATACTTGTGTTGCAAATAAATCAAAGTCAAATTGCTTCAGTCCCTGACATGAGAAACACAGTATGTGGTATCTTAATAAACACATAAACAGATCAATTGTAATCTGACCACACATCATAAAAATATAATTCAGTTACAAAACCAGTGTAGGAGGAACATAAAAATAAGCATAAAGAGAGAAAGTGGAATGCTTTCTACTAAAGAGACTTCTTGGTGTAGACCCACACACAACAGCTGGATATACCAAAATAGTGTATAATTAAATACTAATTGGTCTGATATTTATTTTAACAGATGAAAAGTATAGAAAGTCTTCGTTCATTTCTTCATCACCTGTGAAACACAAGTATAATAAACAGAATTCTGAAAATATAAATAAAGAAAAAGACCTGACTGGTAAAATTGTTGATATTCACCATATACTTATTTTTGCTTTGCGTATTTTTTTGGATTTAAAATTCTTTGTAAGTTGGTGAAGTACATTGTGAAGTGGTTTGTTATTTCATGTTGACCTGATTAGAATGGCCTATGGCAGCGTGCAAAGACTAATAATGTTGTACAGTTTAATACCAAAACCTGACATTTTAATTCATGCTTGAACCTTGTTGCTATGATAGATTTGAGATCAATCAGGAAGGAATTAAAGCGTGCATAGGAAAGTGTGTGGATTTCATATATATGTATAAAATACATCTCATATAATGGAAATTATTTGTTTTAAAATAAGCCCATGTCCTGCTGTATCAGTAAATTAGTACTCCAGTTTCACCTTCTTCAGCACTTCATCTACTACAAAGTGAGGGATTGTTCAGTCTTTGGGTGGTTTTGCAAGAAAAAGAAGTAACTGCTACATTGTGACGTGCCATGCGTGACCTGCAGTCTCCTTCTGCCCTGGTGGAGCGATACCCCTGAGAGGCTTCTGGCCCCATGGCACCCTTGAGCAGCACCACCACTCCCTGCCAGGGCCTCCTCAGGCATGTCCACCCCAGGCCCCCCTCTCCAGGAGCGGCGTGCCTCCAGATCAGCCCATCTCAGCCCTTTGCATTCAAAACCTTGAGCCTGCCCTGCCCGGTTGTTGGGTTTGACGTCCTC
>NW_009917784.1:0-15960 GCF_000696875.1 Nestor notabilis | reverse complement strand
CCAGTGTTGGTGCCAGTGGCAAGGGGGCTCACTGGGGGCTGGCCCATCAAGTGGTGGTTTGTGCATGTTAATTTGAGGTCTGCAGCTGTTCTGGCAGCTCCAGGTGTCAAGCTGTGTGCGTTGAAAAGCTGTGAAATCCTGTGTAGCAGGAGCCTCGGTATTAGCTTAAATGAAACGCAAAGCAGCATTACTCTCATTACTCTTCCCAGAGCATCTTATGATGTAGTGATGGCACCTGCAAACTGTGTCTGAGGTGAGGAATATCAGCAAACCTCCTAATGTCTAGAGAGGTGCTTTCTGGTGTATGACAGGTTGTCACATTTATACAGTGCCTTTCATCCAGAAGGATCTCCAAGCACTTTATTAGCTGACACACAAACTCCAGGCTGGGCTGCAGCTGGGGCAGGTTACCCTGCCCATGGCCTGGTGAGCCGGCATGGTGGGATGCTGGGGGCTTTCCCACCTGTCCCATCCTGCTGGAAAGTTTCCTTCCACACCACCCTCTCGGCGCTCGGGAGGACCCTTACAGTGTGAGCCTGTGCCAAAGGCGAAGCAAAGGCTCGCCGAACCAAGAGCACAGCAGAGGCAAGGCCAGTGCTCAGTGCTCCTACTGTCCCTCCAGGGTGTAGGCAGGGAACGGAGAGCATCAAATTAAATTTCCAGAACAATATGTGCTTTTTCCATTCATGGTGATGGCAGTGAGGGTCCCTGTGGTGTGGGAGCTCCCCTGGGAGGGCACCACAGGAGAGCCCCGGCCAGTGCCAGAGGCGGGAGCTGACAGCACCTACAGCTGAGCACTCTCGTAGGGGATCTTGGCAAGTGTCTCCTTCGCAAGCTCATTCTCTCCCAGCTTTCTTAGTGGGAGAGATCCATCTGGGGCACGTGCTGCAAAAGCAGCCTTCCCCTGTGGCATAACTGCCAAGCACCCTGCTGTCTCTCCAGGTCTGCCCTCCAGACAATCTAACATGAGGGTTCATGTGGGGCATGGGACTCAGGCATAAGGATTATGCTTTGTTTTGGGAAGCCACTCTTCACTGAGACTCAGCTCTAACCCTAAGGTTTCTTTAGTATGGCAGAGCAATGGGGATGCCTCTCTGCATTGACAGGATCAGCAGACTAGAGGCAGCCATTTCATACTGCAGCTAACAGAAAGGCGATATATACACACTTACAGATATATATATACGACAATTTTTCAGTGTCATGGTCTCAGGCAGTGGGACTCAGGAGCCACAGTCAACATTCATGTTCCTGTAGACCATGGCACTTTCTTGCAGATCAGCCTCAGCACTGACACTCATGGCAGGTTCACTGCCCAGTGCAGCCCCACAGCCCATCTGCAACTGTTCACCATGTTCACCTCCAGGGACCATCGTTTGGGAACAGCTATTTTATGGCATACTCACATGCACACAGGCTCCTGGCAGGACTTAAGCCCTCTGTATACACAGAAGTTGCTTAACTTGTCTCTGAAACGCAGATACCTGTATGGTGTAATGCTACAGCTGTTTAACTACATAATAGGCTGTTCAGGACAGACAGTATAAAACTGAAACTGAAATGAAAACTTGCCCAAAAGAGAATTTGGCCAGCATATTTAAACCGATTCAGCTCCTCTTAGTGAAATAAAATTCTAATAGCTGCAAAAGGCCATAGCACTCATTGTATCTAAAAACCATATTCCAGATCTCGTCATTAAATGCAAATAGCGTTTTGTAAATGATGATCACAGAAGAAGACTCCATGTTCATAGTCGCCCCCTTTCCACACATGGGTGTTTCTCCCATTGCCCTTCATTGCTGAAACAGAACTGGGCTTTTAAAGTCAGATCGTAGATAATGTAAATCAGTGTGTCTACACGGCTTGCTCTTTAACTGAGCAAACACGAAACGGTTTTCATCAACTGGCAATTCTCTATTTTATTAAGGCCAAATCATTATTTTTCTAAATTGGTTCTGTTGGACAGGATTTTTTTACTTCTCTACTACAAAACCATGCATATTTTCACCTCAACTAAATGAGGAGGAGGTTTATTTGAAGGTACGGTCATTATTCACAAACACAGCCCATCAGTGAGGATTTTCCTTCTTCCCTTACTCTTGTTTCATTCAACACAGCATTTCCCATTCCTAAAGCTGAACTGTCATACAGGTTTCTTATTTGTGAGATGAGATAAATTATTGCAGAGCTTCAAGCTAAGTTCTGATGTCAACTGTATTAGAATCAATGCTAAGAAACTGAAATCAGAAAGAAATGTCAGATTTGGATCAGTGTAACTGATATCAATATCTGTCCTGCTGTGGTAGAAAGGACTCACTATTTAAGTTAGCAAGTGTGTAATTACTTTGTAGGATATAGTTCTTCCATTCAGGTAGGTCACGATCAAGCAGAGGGCTTGGTAGTAGGTTCAAGTGTCTGACAATAGTCCTCACAAAGAAATACTAGCTTTGTTTGTAGTTACCTGTGGAATCCACATGCTCATATCCATGCTTTGATTGACCCTTTGGAGGTTTAATAGTATGGCCATCTCATTTTAAAAGGGCTCAGCATGTATGTATTCTTTAGTTCAATTTAGATATTGATTTTCTGAATTAAGAGAATTTCCCTTTCGAGTAGCCTGACTTATACTGCTCTAGAACTGTTCTTTCCTGAAGAAAAGCCACTATGACTGTGCAGAATTTTCTGTACAGAGACAAAACTTATACTTTCATTTACCATATGACATGCCAAAATAATCAAGTGTGGCCTAAGGACTAAATTAAATGCCTCCTATAGAATTTCAAGGAATGTTAGAACCAGGAAACTAGCTGTTTAGTTATCATTAAAAGTATATATAAATATATATAAAAATATATATACATAAGAAATCATATCAACAATGAGGATGAACTGAGTGCCAAATATTCACCATCTGTATAAAGCTACACTTCACTAGAATTAAACTATTTTATGTAATTCTCTTTCTCATGCTTTTATGGTTCTTTTGATAAATTCTATTTAGTAGCATGCAGGATACCTGAATTGAATGTACAGTATGTTGTTTCATTGTTACAATAATTTCTCGCTTCTCAGTAATATCTTCTTTACCAGAATGTTATTTGTTACTTTGAAGACATATTTGAGAATTGGTTTATTATTGAGTTATTCTTTTTCATGGTTCTCTACTCACCTCCAGCTGATTGTAAGAAAATGTGCTTCACTATTTTGCCCCATGGCTCTTTTATGAAGCTGCCTCTTTCAATTGGTTTATGTATTGTTTATGTTCATCTCCTGTAAATAATTCTGCAATTAAATTTTTTGAGAAAAATAGAGTACACTCTTTATTACATTTTAAATTTTGCATTAGTTAAAATACGCCATTTCCAATCAGACAGTTTGTAGACCACACTACGTCATTACTTTAGATATGTAGCCCTTTGAGTGTCAGGAAATTCGTTTCCAATAAAATAAGTTTGATAGGGGGTTATCTGAATTCAAAGGAAGGCATGTTTAAAATCTGAAGGAATTTGGCAAATAACTGAATCAGCTATGCAATGCCATTGATGTGCTTTGCTTTATAGTCATTAGTATTATAAGTACAGAATATCATGCACTGATTTTGAATCAGACCGTTGTGTGTCATTAACAGAAAGAACAATAGCCTCTTTTGCATATAAAGCAGACAAAATTGAATTATTTATGATCCTGGTTGTAAGCTGTCATTATTGGGCAGAAGTAACTGAAAGAATTTGTTTTGGAAAGGTGAATCCTGGAGCATCTCTCTATGTGTTTTTTGCTGTTTGTAACAGAATAGCCAGAAGACCTTTTAGCTATATGAAAAACACTTTCCAGAACATACAAGTCTTCTACTGGGAACAACTTTGGCATCTCAGCAGAAAATTTGATCAATTCCTTGCACTGGCCACTCTTGTTAAAACAAAATCCACAACAGGCATGAAACAAAGATGTGTGGAGTCTCTGACTCTAAATAAAGGAGGTACCAGAATTACTATGATAAATCCAAATTTATTTGGCATACAAAAGTGCTTTGTTGTGTGAATCATTGTATTTTGATGGTTCATATATTATGTGTACTACTTTAACACTTAGAAGTCCTAGCTATGGACCAAGATAACTTTGTATATTTACAAAATTAAAAGTTTTTCCTCAAAAAAAAAGGAGTATACAATTTAACCATTAGGTGAGAAACAACAGATAAGCAGATACAGGAGAGAAAACGGGGGAAAGTGAGATGCTATTAAATAAAATAATAAAATGAAAAGCAGTGGTTGCAGCATCCTAGCAGCCCATCAGTTGACAGTTGTTTCACAGGCATCAGAGAAAGAGAGGATAATGAAGAGGATTGGAAGATATCCTCAGGGACCTATTCCAAAGAAGGAAGTTCAAGAAAGATGTTTGTTTGAAAGTTTAACACAGAGATGATGACTTTTGGCATCATAAGTCAACTGGAGGTAGAAGCTGACATCTCTGTAGTTAATGAATGATTCTAGTGACATCATGGACAGGTGGCCTATGAAGAAACTGTGAAAGGTCTTGTCAGCAAGACCAATAAAATTAAGATTCACTACTCTGCTGGCTCATTTGTATAAAGGAATTTTCATCTTTAATACCTGTTGTGGAAGACTCAAAACTTCACAGCTACCTGTCCGCAGTTCCAATGAAAATGAAATTCAGAGAGAGAGGTCATTACAGCAGCTTAGTGCTTCTTTTTGTCTGTCCCCTAACAGTAGATGTTATGACCTACAGCATCACTCATAGCAGTTCTGTACTGATATTTGCAACTTAGAAAGGCCTTGATCGCTTCTAGCTGAAATTCCAATCATCATTAGCTTGTCTTAACCTCCATGAAGTTTCCTAAAATAAGGTGATCCTTCTTGCCGTCTGGAAAGGATCTCAGGACGAAGCAGCAAGCTGTTTCTTGTACAATAGTATTACAGATGGTTGACAGTCATTGCTGATGAACTAATAAGGTCAAGCAAAGCTGAAGCATAGATGTGGCATATTTTATTTCAATTGCTGAACCAAATAATCAGGTGCAGAGTACATGTTCTGGAATTAGCATATTTATTCCAGTTGAACTGCTCTGACTCTATCAGTGGGTTTGTGGAAGGCTGTTATTGTTTAAACCGTAGCAGCACAGCTGAAGTGTGAAAATTCTGAGGTGTAGACAAGTGCCTTACATAACCTATTCAAGCCCTAACACAATCCCTGGACAGATTCTGCTGTGAATGCTTAAACAATCAATTTATGAGTAGCTAGAGGATAATAGGATGATAAAAACCAAGCAACACTGATTTGCCAACATCCTGTCATGTCAACCAATTAAATTTTCTTCTTTGACAGGATGAATGGCCTCATGGATTAGGTAAAAACAGTAGGCTGTGATAGATCTTCACTTCATTAAGGCTTTTGATGCAGCTCCAGTGTAACAATTTTATATTAAACTAGGAAAATATTGTCTAAATAAAATTGTAAAATTAAATCTGATAAAGTTGAAAATGCATATACAAATATCCCTGACCTGTTGTGAAATCTGGAAGGCTTTTGAAGTGAGAGAGAAAGGGCGAATCTTACAACAATTTAACATGCTCTTAATACTAGTCAGGAATTTCATGGAAAACTTTGGTGATTTACTGAAAAATACAACATTAATTGATCATATGATGCCGACCTGGGAGCAGGTACAGGTTCTATAGAGGATATGATCAAAATTCTCAATGATCGCAAAAAAATGGACACACTTTCTAGATCCTATATAATGTAACTCAGTGAAGAAGAAATGCGAAATGCTATACTGAGAAGATGTGATCAAGCTCCAATGTCACAGAATATCCATTTGAGTACAGCAAGGAAGATGTGGGCTTTGGTGGATCATGAGCTAAATGAGACTCAATCTGATACTAAATCAACACAAGTCACATGGTCTTAAGGAAAGGGGAAATCTAACAGTGAATGTATTAGCGTATCATTAAGTTAGCGTGGCTTAACAATTATCATGCTGTGTAATCATCCATGTATACATAATCTTAAATTGTGGCACACACACATTAGTGGACTTGACACTGCAAGACAAGCTGAAACAACTTACCCATAGAAGGAAAGTCTTTAGATCTATAAAAATCAAACTGAGGTATCTGAGGCATGGCTCATCCTCCATCCAGGCTGCTCAGTAGCCATCACCATGGGCACTGCATTTTGCTGTATGTAAAGTGCCTGAGGACTTGTACAAGGCTGAGCCCCTTTCAAGACTTGAGTGGAGATGGTGCGTGTCTGTGCCCTAGGTTTGAACCACAGCAAGGTTGGGGCGGAAGGCAGGGTGCTTTCTTTGTGCTGGGCTGCCTGCGTTTAGGAACCAGACTGTCATGTTTGGGTAATGATTGGATACAAACTCTGAATTTTGCTGTCCTCATCTTAGCCACTTCTACCCAAGTCCTGTCTGAAACAGCAAAAATTACCCTCTGAATCTCAGGCAAGTGCTCAAATGCAAAATGTTAACAAGTGAAGTAGGCAAAAGTGTTTCAGAATATCTAAAAGTGACACTGAATGACTCAGTCCTCCGTCATACCACTGAGGAAGTGGCAAGCCAGATTCTGGGGGTGTAAGGACATCTCCTGCAAGCTGCAGGGAAGTTCTTGCTTCATTCTGTTCAGTACTGGTAAGGTATTTGTTAGAGGATTAAATCCTGTTTTGAAGGAATTGAGAAGCATGTAGAGAAAATTCAGAAGAAAGTAACAAGGATTATAAAAGATTTAGAAGGAATGACCTAAGTGAACAGAGTTCAGAAAATGATCAAGAAAAGACTCAATCGTCTCAACACAAAGAGGTTGTTATGAACTGTTAATGCAATTGTTTCCCCATTCCCTGGAAGGTTATTATCATAATTAGCATAAAATTCTAGCTTTTTGTTTGTTTGTTTGGTAGTGAATCCTGGAAAAACTATTTAGCTCAAGGATTCAATAACACAAGATAGCAAGCATACCCTGTGCAACCTTGCGGATGTATTCTGTATGTCAGAATCCACTGAAGAGCCACAAGAACCACCGCTCAGTGCCTGGGCTGCACACATGCTCTGAAAGGGATGTGCCCAGATCACCGGTCCCCTCCTCTCACTTGACTCATGATCCTATTTATAAGCAACTGGTTATTTGCAAGTTTAAAATGCTATTCACCTGCCAAAACCGCAATTGCTGCTCAGAGAGCTGCTGCCCCACTCTTCCGAGGTGGGTCCAGGCTAGCCTGCATCACAGCCATGGCTGGCTCTCCAACATCACCTTGCTTGCTTGTACCTCTGCTGGCCTCAGCACAGGGGGCATGGCTAGATCTTCGCTTCTCCTGTGTATTAGGGGGTCTGTCAGATCACAAAGGAATGAAGCTGGGCCATCCTTGAATAAAAGGCCTTCATACTAAATAAAGGAGCTGTAGAAAATTGGTAATAGTGGCGCAGGTCAGCAACATTCTTTCCTCAGTACAAGGTTCATATCCCTTTTTATTATTAGCAGGCAGTGGGCTGCTTGAGATGTTGCAATTAAGGGAAAAATCAAAAGAAAGCTTCTGCTCCACATGAGGAGAAACATTACGTTAGCCCTCGCCACTGAATGGAAGCTCAGATCCTGACCAGGTATAGAAGTAATTAACATGCTCAGCCAAAATCTCCAAGAAAGTCCTTTTGGCTGTTGTGTGGTTATTCTATTCTTCATGACCCACACTAACTCACCTACAGACAATGCATAAAGACACAGAGGAGCTTGCTGTCAGAAGGGCTGTGTGCCCATCTCTGCTGTACTTGGTTCACCTCCTTGCAAGTGAACCTTATCACACTCGCTGCAAAGCTTAGCACTGAAATGTTTGAGGAGGACAGGGCTTAGGTCAATGGAATGGAAAATAATGACAAATCAATTTAAATGCAGATCCTTGAGGAGTGTATGATAATAGACTGCTTCAAACAAATTTAAAAAGGAAATTAGCTTTGGTTAGAACCGAGGATTCCAAGTATTAAAAAGTGACATAAAACCAATCACAATAGCGGTGATAAATCAGGTTTGCCAGATAGGAAATAAATCACGTGTGAACAGTAAGGGAATCAGATGAATGTTATGCTTTGGGGTTTGAGTATGTCAAAGTAAGTTTTGTAAAATATTTCAAAATTTATGAAGCATTGACAACATCTTAGAAAAAAAGCTGGTATTTAGAGTTTTATGAATGTTTATATCTATATATTTGTAAGAGCTTATGTGGTTTTGTACGTGTGTATGTATATATATATACATATGTATATGTATATATATAATATGTATGTATATATTTATCCACACAGAAATAAAAGAGAATCAACTGTAAATTTTATATATATTACTTCTTTTTTTAAATGGCACAAAATTATGTTTGGGTTGGTTTGTGCATGTCTGTATCTCAGGATAAAACCATTTGCTTGTCTAAGTTACAGAAAGTGGAAACTGAAAACGTGCATGAGGACAATAGGGCTGAGGAAAGGGAAAACTTATAGACAAAACCAAATATAAATGCTATTTTCCTTATTCTTTGCTTATTAGGAGTATAGGATTACTTTAGCTGATTTGAAACAAGATTTTACCATAATTCTGCTTCAGGGTGAAAAAGCATTTTGGGATTGATTCACACTATGTATCTGTTTCTACAGGCAGACCTCAAAGCACATGCACACATGCATATTGTGTCAGAAAGCAAACAGTCTGTGCATGAGAGATGAGCTAATTCATGCATTTTGGCACCTTCCAGCCTGAATTAGGACAGGTAGTTGTATCTTTTTAGAGACGAACTGCTATATAACAAACTCAAGATCTATTATTCCTCCACTCAGTTTCACTTCATCCTCCTAAGATAATATTTCCAAAATACATTTTAACAATTGAGTTATTTAACATGACATAGAATAAACACAATTTTCAAGACCATCCTCATTCTCAACAATTAGTAAGAAGCTGTAATACTCCATTAGTTTCTACATTCTGAATGTAGCAACTAAAGACGAAAGAAGTCTAATGTCTGGAGATAAATGTGATCTCTATCTGTTCAGTCTGAATGGCCACTTAAGGCTACACATGTACCAGCTGTGACAGAACACGTGCAAGGGAGGCTCCCTATGCATGGCATTTCCCAGCTTGCTTGTCTCCAAACATTAAAGTAAAACAAGTGTAATCAAAATGGTGTTGTAAGTCAGGGATTAAGAGGTTCTCCCTTGAATTGACTGTTTTGGAGGTGATAACAATGGAAGGCTGGGATGTGTGCAGAGAAGGCCCTGAGGAGCAGATGGCAGCACTTCATGGCCACTTGAAAGACTTGTTGTAGGAATCCTCTGGGGCACATTTACCATCCGTGATGTGTTTCACTTTCATGACATTTACCTTGTGAGATCTAACAGATTGTGATCCTTCCTTGGCTTCTGTCTGGAACCAAACTTTTTTCTTTTCTGGAAAGCAGGCAGAATAGCTGGCCCAAGAGCTGCTCAGTATTTGTCTTTATTGTCACAAATTA
The DNA here is from genome assembly GCF_000696875.1 of Nestor notabilis. Classification (NCBI taxonomy): domain Eukaryota; kingdom Metazoa; phylum Chordata; class Aves; order Psittaciformes; family Psittacidae; genus Nestor; species Nestor notabilis. The sequence goes on along the minus strand of NW_009917784.1, from coordinate 6,450 downwards.
AATACCTGTAAATAACTTCTGTGATGATATGTCTTGTTATCTAGTGTCAGATGCTTCATTGGGACCATTGACTTTTGTGAAGAAAGATTAAAGGCTTCTGGTGAAGCTGCTGTTGTATTTTCACCTGTCAAGAATGTTAGGCGAGCTCATGGACAAGATGAGTGATAGCTCTGAATCAATTCATGAAAGGGTGTAGTTTGCAAGGTAAAATACATGGGGGAAATCATTCCTGGGGAAGTGGGTGGGAGATGTCAGAGATGAATAGGAGGGAACAATAGCTGCTTTTCAGTCACAAGCTTATTTCCAGTAGCTAAAAATGAAAGATGATTATAATCAAAATAGGATCTAACTTGCTGTAATTGTCCTTGCATTAACTTACACTCCCCCTGGGAGATCTCGATTTCAGAAAGCATAAGAGGGGCTGGCAGTCCTTTCACCCCCGTCACACCACCGGGCACTCTCTGCTCATCTGCCCCCTTTCTGGAGCTCTCAAAAGGTGTAACTGTTATTTCCTCTTGCTCTAAACAGATGTTACCAGGGTCCTGGGAGTTCCCTCCCTGTGCAGCCCTGGTTAAAAGCAGACCTCCTTGATCTTTCTTGCTTCATTTTACCTTGTTCTGGAAGGGACCTCACTGCTGCTTTTACTGAACCAGTATAAACAGCTTAATAAACCAGTGTGAATGTGGTTCTCCCATCCTTCTTGGTCAAGAAGGAAACACAGAAACAAATTGAAGGATGCCTTTGAATACTGTGTGGAGGGGCAGCGTGGGGAGGCACTATATTCTTCAGTTCTTTTTGGATATGTCAAATGGGAGGGAAGAGGCATTTGACAGTCCCATTTTGCTAATCTGGAAAGCGTGAGGAATGACAGGAATACTTCACTTCTCCTTCCCAGCCTGCCCCCCCAGGTGTCTTTCCAAGGGCAGGTGGCATGCAGTGGAATTGCTGCAGCTGGGCTGTGGGGCTTGGCATGAGGCAGAGTGCAGCTGCTTGTGTCCAACCAGCTTGGCCAGTGCTTCTGAACATGGCCCAGCGTTTCAGAAGTTTATACTGCCACCCGTTGCTGTGCCTGAGCACATCCCCCCAAAAGTGATAGCAAACTCCTGATGAACAGGTTTCATTTGCAGTAGCACGTTTTCCTTCCTGGAATCCCAGCTCCCCATCACAGCAAACAGACATATTTGGGAATAACAGGCTCTGAAGCATGTCTCCATAGGTTAGGGTGAAAATGCTTTCTCAAAGCGTGATCAGATGCTGGAGCCATTGGATTCTCTTCTCAGCCAGGAATACTTTGGCCCCAGCTTCATCCCTTTGCCACAGGGGTTTTGCTCCAGATGTTGTCAGCATGTCACAGTGGGGCAGAAATAAAAATTCAGGTCTTCATAACCTCTGAAGCTGAGCATGCACTGCCTGACAACAAGATACATTACACCACACGATTGGAAGCAACTGCACCTGCAGGCAGGTGCAATGGGAGCTATGATTCCTATAAAATGCGATGAGAAGGAAACTACATTTGGGACTGCGTTGATACATCTGGACGACCAGTGTATGCTGCTGTGATAAAGGACTCTGTGTTTTCCTTTAGACAGAGCTTGCAAAAACAACAAAAAAGCACCAAAACAATGTACCAGCAGCTGGTGTGATGCAAGGCACCAAATTCAACAATTTTCTTCGATGGGGTTGATTTCACTCTTTTTCAAAGAGTTTGGGGGTTCCAGGTTCTCATATAGTTTTGCAAATGTTTACTTGCACTGTGCGTCTGCTATTCAAATACCTTTGCTTTAATTTCAGTTTCATTTCCTCCCTTTAGCTTCATCTCCTATAACAACTATGCACATCAGGCTTGCATCTGTGTGCATAGGCACAAGCACGCACACACACACATGTGTGTAGATGATAAATTCCCTCTATGGAAGTGCTTACCACTAATGTAATTCAGTATCAGTTTTTCCATGCCAATTGTCAGCATGTGATGAAATTATCTGACAGGACATTTTTAAGCAACGGAATTAATTTCCATAAGCAGGACGAGGAAGAAAATGTATTTTGTTTGTATTTTTAAAAATATGAGAGAGATTTCACCACTGCCATAGTGCTGAGGACCTCCATGGTATGCCTGGATTAAAGCTCAGCTGTGCATGAGCCATGTGTGGAAAACAAAACACAAGCCATTTTGCATGGGATGCTGGATTTTGGCAGCTCCAGGGCAGAGCAACTGTGTAGGGCAGGATGGGAGAACAGGATTTTCCCTCTACTTAATTCTCCCAGCTTTGAAGAGACTGGGAAGGAATTGAGGAGTTTTTGCTACATGGAAGCCAGGGATTCTCTTTGGGGATCTCTGTGCTTTCCTGTCTAGTGCCCGGGACTCAAAAATATGAGGAAGAAATCTGGCTCATACTGAGGAAGGAAGGGAGCAAGCCCGGAGAGGGGGAGCAAGAGAAGAGCCAGAGGGTAGAAAGGGTATGCTCCAGGGAACAGGCAGAAATAGATGTGAAAGAGATGCTGAAGGTGGCCAAGTCTGGTTGCTGGGTTGGAGCAGAACCTCCTCCCCAGCACAAACTGACTTCAGGGCTTTTCAATGTAAATGTGAAGCTACTCCTAGCCAATGCCTCTGAAAACACAATATATCAGAACTCAGCTACGTCTCAGCCCTCTTAGGAGATCAGTTCCCATGGAGGCCAGCAAAAATGTTGGCAGGATCTAGTCCTTTTAAATACCAAACTGGATTTTAGCTGGGGGTAGAGGTGATGAGAGATTTTAAGTAGTCTGCACTGAAAGCCACTTGCAGAGTGCTTATGGCAGAAAACAAAATCTGTCACTCATCCAATAAAGCACAGATATAATACAGCTTCTCCTCAGGCCAAGAGAGCAGATAGAGAGCAGGATGAGCAAGCTCCCAGCCAGGGAGTTCCTCTGAACTCTCGCTCCCTTTTCCTTCTGCCAGTGCTGCCACATAATTTGCACGTGTGAGAAGTTACAAGTAATGAAAGAGATTTACAATACAGCACAGGAGAAAATACGTAATGAAATTAAACAAGTTTCCTATCTGAACACAGAAGAACTTCAATAATTTTAATTAAAACCAGGAGACACATTACAAGGCACAAGACAAGCAAAGAGGCATAAATGAATAAACAAAAACATCAAGAATGCTGAATCATAGAATAAATTTCTTCTTGTTTTATTTGTTGTTTTTCATTCAAATTACAAAAACCACCCCACTCAAAGGTGTAGGTAATACACAGATATTGTTAATGCTTTAAAAGGAAAAATAAGACTAACAGATCAAACCCACTATAAAATGTTGGAGATGTAATTTAATTTCAATAAAGCATAATCAGTCATAGTATGTCAGGATGGTCAGGAGTATATTTGTTGAACATAAGACAAGACAGGTATACCAAGTGTTACGAAAGCACACGGTCACTCAGGCTTTGCTCTAGAGAACAAACAGCTATTCATTTGCAAGGACTGCAAAAGATTTGTGGCATAAGCATTTGGGACACATTTCTGAATAGTGGGGGCGAAATGCTGTTAGTTTCATATGAGAAGAAAAGAGTACAATTTGAGAATGAAAATTTGAGGCAAAAATCAGAATGAACTGTGACAACATGAAAACTGACACCAAAAAATATCTTCTCAACAGCTGCAATTGCCCATCTTCTCTGCTCCAGCACACCCTCACAGGCAATGGCCAAGCAGAAGAATCACTGAAGGCAGCTTTGTTCCTGACTGGTTTCACTCCGTGCTGAATAGCTTTTCTCTAATGAGGAGAGTAGCATCACTCAGTACACTTGGAGTTGGAAATATCTGCTGTTCCTGATCTTGAAACATTAATTAGGTATCTGTTGTGCTTATCCGCCTAGAGAAAAGATACAGCGTAGTTCAAGATTTTCTTTAATGGGCTACAAATGGATTTTCAAAGCACTAATAAAGGATCATTTACTGGAGTCTGATGCTAACTGGCAGAGAGAGTCAAAATGGAGTAACCAGGATACTAGTGGGCATCCTAGTTGAGAATAGGGAGCACAAAGAATATTCCTCTCCGTATGTAGATGTTACCTTCCATAAAATGTTGACAGCAGTTTCCTTCCAGAGGTATGCTGCTTTAGCACCATGATGGATTAATGTAGCTCCACTGCTGTTAATATTACTACCACTTTCTTTGGATACATGCTGTCCACACCATAAAAAAGAATAAGAATTGAGAAACCAAAAATAATAAAAAAGAGCCATTCCACAATGAATTGTCCAATCCATCACTAATTTTTCCCTAAAACAGCCCAGGTTTGCAAATCATCTCAACACAAATCAATCAGAATATTCTGATGGAATGAAAAGAATTATGAAAAGAAAAAACACCTTTAAGCAAGTATTTATAAGTAAAAGAGCTAATAAAGTAAGTTCACCTATAATTAGGCTTAAAAAAAACCCTTCCTTGATGCTTTTGATGAATAATTTACAGTCCATATATAGTCTTCAAAAGACATCGGGAAATGTGGAGTCATGCAAGTTACACTAAACTTCAGAAAATGCCTCATAGATGATCTTAAAAATAATTTAATCTGTTTAGTTTGCAAAAAAATTCCCATCTAACCCACCCTACCCAAACTGGCATGTCATCTGATTACAGTATATCCGTATTCTACAAGGCAGGAAATAATGGGAATTAACAGACTTCTTAATCTAGCAAGGAAAAGCATAACAAGCAACACAGACAGGGAAGCTAGGCTGCCTCAAACTGCAGAAAAAGCACGTATTTTACAACTAACATTAGTCACAACAAGCTGCTAATAAAAGCAGCAAATTCTCCCTTTCTTTTGGCCTTCAAAAGCACAATAACTGGCTTTCTGAAAATAAGCTTTAGTCAAACTCAAGTGATGAAGCCTGATAAAGGGAACAACTGTTTGACTGTTAATGGCTTGTGACGTGCAGGTTATATTACATGCTCTGGTGATACAATCTATCCTTAAATACTCTGAGTAAATACTGTATTGTACTTGATTCCAGCGTGATGATCAGAATTCAGCAAATCCACCTTCTTCTTCTCCATTTTATGTTTTTCTTCAGAAAACAGGGAGAAAATCACCATGTGCCTGTCTATTACTGCTTTGCTATCTTCTCCCCTCCTAAACCTTGATAAGAAACAGAATTCACTTTATGACCCCTTGACAATAATACGGCATTAATAAAAATGAGATCTGAGACCCTTATATTTAACACTAGTGAAGTCCACAGAAATGACAGACACTCATTGTACATGCTGTAGTCAGGCATGGGGGACAAGTAACAAGATTTTAGGGACTCCTTAGGAGCTTCAGATCTCATTTCAGTTCTACCAACCAGTAAACACTAGGGATGTTTAAGTAACTGCTTACTTAAAAAGCTTATTTATTTTATTAAAACAGTAGGGGAATTTAAATTCTGCAGATTTATGTCATGCGTGTCTCACACCTACAGCCTACTGCCTGCTACATCTTCTTCAGTGGTATTACCATACCTGCTTGCAAAGCATGCTTCCCTGCATCTCCCATTCCTGAATGATTTCTACAACTGAGTTAAGTTTAATGAGAGAACAGATTTGTTAATAATGACAAAATCAAGGAGCGTTGAAGTGGTGCAAGGAAACAGTGCCAGTGCTACCATTTCCTTTGGGCAGTAATTCTGAGGTGCGGAGCTGTGTCCTTTTAGACAGGGGCTTTCTAAATATCCACGTGTCTCGTACCATGCTTTGGGATTAAGTCCTGATCTTACCCTGGCAGCACGGCTATTTTCCAGATAAGAACATTCATGCATCCTTCCCAGCATCGGCTTGTTGCAGACCCAGGGGAAGACAAGGCAGCCTCTGCTGCCCGGCTGGTGCACGGTGCTGGTGGGGAGCAGGACACGGGGCAGCAGTGGCCTGTCCCCTGGGGCACCAGGAAAGTGCTGGGAGGAGATGGGTTACACCTACACCTGAAAACTCCGCAGTCTGGAGCTTTGACTTAGGCATCAAAAGGTTAGCCAGCAGTGCTGTGAAAGACAACTGTGCACCATCGTAGGAGTCTGCAAACCACTAAGCGGTACGTCCCCGCTTCACCGTTTGGGGTTGCTGTCATTCTGGAGCAGGTAACAAACAGTTTTCCTACTCCAGGAGAAAGTGCCCTGTTCTCTTTCATTATATGAAGCCAGAATTTATGTTCAAACGCGGGGAGAGAGTGTCATCTCCACACACCACCAACTGCCTCTTACCCCTGTGCATGCAGACAAGCAGCGCTGCAGAATACTCACGCAGGCTTTGCGGTTGCTGAGCATTAAACCGAACAGTTTAAGGCGCTCTTCCTCTAGTAACAGCGCTGTAATTTGCTGCGGATTGGAAAAAATGCTGAGACAGGGAAATAGGCGACACCAATCCTGCCGGTTTACAGCGACTGTGCCCTCCCTTCCCCTCGCCTCCCCTCGCCTCCC
>NW_009917783.1:143890-163361 GCF_000696875.1 Nestor notabilis | reverse complement strand
ATATATATAGATAAATAGATAGATACACGTACCCACACATCCCATAGCTGAGGTTCTGGACATAACTTAGTAAAGAAGCCCATCTCAGTAGTAATAGCAGATAATTTTGGCATAGTTTCAAAGCTGATCAGGTTTTGGTGCGGAGGCTGATCCGGTAGACAAGCCAGCTCCCTGTAAATCATTAACAGCCCTTGGAGTTCAAATATCAAAAGCCAAATCCAGACCCAAGTGAGTAACTTGCCTGGATATTAATGGGGTTGCAGTTTGGTCCCGCTACATGTTTAGGCAGGGCATTTCCTCCTGTTATTTCTAAAGGAAACAGACTTTGTGCTAGCGGATATCCTTTGCTTGCTTTTCCCTGGTAAAAACAAGATGAGTGGTGACATGTTCAGCTGGGAAATAAGAAAGAGAAGATCCACTCCTCTCTCAAGGAGCTATTTATACAGCCTACTTCTGAAAAGTGTTATACGATAATGCCCTTTCCTAATAACTGCACTGGTGTAAGGCTCCTTCTACACTGCCCTCTCAAGCCAGCTCGAGGCTGTAATAGCAGTACTGGGATGTCCAGGCTGGGGCATGTGGGTACTGGTGGTGGTGAATATCATCACAACTGCCTGCTTTAGAGGCAATATCCTGAAGTGCTTAAGGTAAGCAGCCACTTGGATTGGCAGGCATGTATGCTGGATGGAGGGGGATGCATGGAGGAAGCTCTGCCTGGTGTGTGGCCAGACATGGGTTGCAGGGAGTCTGACTTCTTCACCCACAGCCCTTATGCAGCTCAAGTGCTCACCTTTCTGCTGATACAAGGAGATGGTTCAGGTAGACAGAAAGTGGTTCACAGCTAGGTTTCAAAAATACTAGAGCATTGCTATCTTGATCTGATCAAACCCACAAACTAACCTCTAATCTCCTCCTGGCATCAAGCAGCTTTGGCCAAAACACGCTCCCAGGTTAACTGGTTTCTCTTCTGGTCTTATTGCTGCCTGTTGGGGTGGCTGCTTGGCAGCAGTCGGACACTGCACAGCTGCTCTGGAGCTGGAATGTGTCAGTGGCTGAGGAAAGACCTGGGGCAGGTTGTGCTCAGATGGTGAGTGCAAATGCCCAGTTGGAAGGACATGTGTGGAGCAGCCAGAGCCATGGGAGAGCTGGGATAAGACACGTCTGCAGTTGCCGTACGACTTAAGAAAGGAAATAGCTGATGTCACGGGCTGTAACATCCCGACCAACTCTATTTTCTACTTCCTGCCCTACTCGGTGGCCTCAAAGGTGTTTTTTCCAGCAGATGTCACATTCCTGTCCACTTCTGGCTCCCTTTTTGGCACTTAGTTTTGTAGACACAAAGCAGTATGTCATCTTCAGCTGCAGTCATGAACCACAAGTGTCCACAGCATTTTGTGCGAGTGAAAAAGATGACTGTTGATTTGAACAGTTGGTCCCTGAAAGCTTTGCTGTCACCAAAATCTGCTCGAGCTTCTGTGAGCTCCCTGTCTTACACAGCAGTTTGAGCACGCTGCTCACAGGCCAATATGTTTTCATTGGAAATAAAGTTGAAGGTTTGGAGGAGTGCTGGGCTGCTCTGGGCTTTGGATATGATGGTAATGCAGGTAAATAATATAAAGCTCATCAGGGAGAAAAGAGTAATATCTATGTGCAGGACCTACCTGCAGCAAAGGCAGAAATTCAGGTGTATCCACGGTTGCTTGTGTCTTGTCCACCCTGCCTTGAGGTCTTGTGGGGAGATGTGAGAAGAGCTCTGTTTTTAGCCCACCTGGATTAGCTGTTTCCATCTCTCAGAGCACGGACAGGGATCTTCTGCATACAGATAGTGCTAAGACTTTAACCTTCCTTCTCGTACCCCGCAGGGATGTGTCCCCATCTGAAGGGGAATTGCATCTAATAGGTGCAAGCTGCGAATCAAGCTTTATTTGTTGCTAACTCTCATTCCCATTTCTTGCCTCTGCAGGTTTTGTTGCCAGCTGCTAGTTTATTGCAATTGATGGATGTTAGGAAAAACTGCTGCGACTTCCTTCAGTCCCAGCTGCATCCCACAAACTGCCTTGGAATCCGAGCTTTTGCCGACGTGCACGCGTGCACTGAACTGCTGCAGCAGGCTAATGCCTACGCAGGTGAGGGCAGGGTCATCTGTTTATTGAGTTTAACCTGCTTTTGGGTACTGCAACTCATAGGTTGGGCAGGATCAGCACGTCCTGGTTGGTCTCTTCATGCTTCTGGTATTAGAACAGGGAAGGGAATTCTTTATTGGGTTGTAGACTTGTAACTTTCTATGATGCTGCAAACTGAAATGTGGTTTGGTCGCAGGGGAATGCCTGAGGAGGTAAAAACTCCTGATCCTCTGGATCCCAGCCCACAAAATAGTTCCCTAATATGTTCCTAGGAAGCTCTTTGCCTGTTCAACAGCGGTGTTGGCATGCTGGTGTCCTCCCCATGAGAAGAGGAGGCAGTGCTGGGGATTTGTGCATTCTAGAAGTAAAAGGCATTGGGCACAATGAAATCCCACCTGGAAGTGGGAGCACTCAGCTACAATTTCCATTTTGAAATCCACGGGTCATTGAGCTTCTGATCTGTAGAGCAGTGGCCACTTACCCCAGGGGATGGGTAGGTTCTTGTTTCCTTGAGTTCTTGTTTCCTATGTCTGCAGTAAGTAGGTGCAGGCAGTGGCTTTCAGCATTTCTCCTCTGTTGTAACACAAAGCTGTTCCAAGCAGCCCCGTGCTCTGAATTCCCAGCACTTCCCAGTCTCCTCTGACAGAGTTGCCCTTGACTTCTGCTTGGGAGAAGCTGGTGGTTTTCTGCTTTTCTGTCTATTTGAATAGGGAAAAATACACCTGCAATCCCCAAGCACCTGCAGCATGTTTCTTGGTCCAGTTTTGTCCTTAATTGGACCACAAGTAGGCTCAGTGGAATAAAAACGTGCCCATCAGGTCCTCCCCTATTCTGCTGCAAATAAAAGTAAAACCTTTTCAGCTGCTCTGTCTGTATTATCCCCTGGAGGAAAAGGTACCCTGGAAGGAATGGTTAATTGTATAAAGGCTTGCTTGTAATATCTCATTATCCTTGCTTCCAGGCCCTGTTTAATCTTTAACCCAACAAGCAGCACATTCACTGTATATTTATTTGGTTGTTTGGCAATTAGAAAGTCTGCTTTGTTGTTTTATTGGCCTTCGTAAGTCCCAGTTAGTACAACAGCCCATGTAATGTTAATGGAACTCCATTAATAAAAGTGCCATTAAAATTCTTTTCACTGTTGTTTATGTAATAGAGTTGAACCAAGACAGAAGTCCCCACGCTCAAGGGTCCATGTGTGCATGAGCTCAATGTCTTGAGAAATGCTTAGTTCTGGCCTCTGGATAACTTGAGGAGGTGGAGGAACCTTCTTGATGCAGACATAAGTGACTGTCTTAAAATCAGTAAATATTTTTGCTTGCTTCCAACTAAACACAAGAGCTCAAATGTCTTTCTGCTGCCAGATGCTAGTCCAGAATGAATGGGAGATTGTGTCCAGAAGTCAGAGTGCATCCAGCTTACTGTGTAGGGAGCATTTCCTGCTTCCCAAATACTTAAGGCCAGAAGAGTTCCTTAGATCTTATATGTGATTTCCAGCATAACAGAGTGTTAAACTTTGTCCAGATACTGCTATTTTTAGCCTTTGGCTTAGCTGTGGTGTTTTGGCCCCCATCTGACCAAGTGGGGTTCATGGTTGGGCAAGCCCAAGTGCCCTCTGCAGCACCAGTACTGGTGAGGAGTTGTTCAGGTGTGATCTCCAAGGAGCTCCTCTCATGCCAGCTCGTGTCCCTGTGGTGCTGCTCTTTGGCAGGCTTAAACACTTCACAGATGTGAAAACTAGAGGCAGATCTTGCTGCTGGGGGAGCTCTTTGGATGAATGAGTCTGAGCTTCTCAAAGCTGAAGGATTAGAGCTTGAAAACAAGCTGCCTCATATGATGTGTCTGAGAGGCATGTTTCCATATTTCAACCAAAGAGAAATGGGACTAGGCAAATGGCAGGTGAGATTAAACTGGTATGTATATGTAAGACGTTCCTGCAGAACTAAAATGGGCTGCAACTGGCCAACAGTGATTTTGACCTGGAAATTGTTTAGAAAGCAATTCTTTCCTAGTGCCCTTTGGCTAAATGTAAAGCTTGGCAGATCTGATGGTCCTTTTTGGACCTGTATTGCAGACAGTCATAATTCTTCCAGTCTGGGATTATAAGAAGTGATGTGTATTTGGAGGAATTTGGAGGCAAAAAGGGAGAAAAAGAAAGTTGGACAGTTGCAGACTTAAGCAGAAAGGAGCAAAGCCTCTGGGGAAGATGGGCGCTGAAGATTTGGAACAGGAGGAAGGTTGAATTTACACATTTGGGGGAAAGAAGTAAAAGGTCAAAGGAGAGAAAGAGAGTTGGTCCCGTACAGATTCAGTGGGATGTCCTGGGATCCTTCACTATTTGCTGCCGAGTGTATGCACCAAACTTTGGCTACTTCATGTTAAAGATGTGCTTCCCTTTGAATACCTGCAAATATCAAGGACCTGGAGGCTCTCATCCAGGTGATGAGCAGATCTGGTTCTGTCTAGCTTGGACTGACTTTCAAGGTGGCCAGCTTGTGTACTACGTTAGAAAGGCATTGCCTCTTCTCTCAACTGCCACTTCGAAATCATATTTGCCACTGGAAGGTACCTGGTGGCTTTGCAGAAAGCTCACTTCCCATCTGGTGTCCTTTGTGAAAGTGTCTCATGGGCCTTGCGTTACTTGCAATAACATCACATTTCTTCAGCCTGCTCTGGGACTGTGTTGTGTTTCTGTTCCATCGCACAGCTGCAGCGTGTTGCTTGTCCCTGGTGCTCAGAGCTGTGATAGCAGCAGCTCTCTGAATGCTGTAGTCCTTCTGTTGACTTAAAACGTGGATTTCATTATAATTTTCTGTTCCCCCTTTTCATTTGTTGAACAGAGCAGCACTTCCCTGAGGTGATGCTAGGAGAAGAATTTCTTAGCCTTAGTCTGGACCAGGTTTGCAGTTTAATATCAAGTGACAAGCTCACAGTCTCCTCTGAAGAAAAGGTACAGTAAATTGTATAGCAACAGTGAATGTAAGAGTGCTGGATTGTTTCTAGATCTTACACCAGGAACTGTTCTCATGTGATGCTCTTTAGGGGCCATTTTCCAACAGATTGAATGGAAAGGAAAACTAAAAATAATGTGAATCCTAAACCCACATAAAAATGACCTTCACTTGGTTGTTCTTTGCAGGAAGTAATGATTTTCATATCCATATCACTTCCAAAAGCCCTGGGGGCCAGAACAGAATACCTTCCCTCTCTGGAAAACTAGGAACCTCCCATCTGCTGTTGTGTAAAGCTCTTGTTACCTGCTGTAAAACCTCAAAAAAAGGTGAATTTCATTAGGCCAGGGAGCAGTGTTGGCTTCTGTTGCCTGTTGAACAGAACAACTAAAGGAGGCCAACCAAGAAGGAAGGAAACATTTTTCTGGCATCATCGGTATTTTTAGTGGAAGATGGGGAATAAAGGGCATTGTTTGATGTTTTGTGGTTGAAACATTCAGCACAGCTTGTGTAGCCTGTAGTCCTGGGAAGGAGGGTGACCAGTGGTTACAGCACTTGGTGAACACCATGTCAGCCCCTTTCTCTGCTGTGGGCTCCTTGCATGACTTGTGGCAGGTTTCTGGGAGAGGTGTGAGCCTCAAGTCCTTCAGCTGCCCTCCAAATTGTCACTGTGGGGAGATGGACACTTGTGGGAGGCTGCAGGAGAGCTTGAGGATTATGGGGCTTGTAACTTCAGGACCAACTTGCTGGATGCCTGTGGTTCAGTGGGATGAAGCTGGAGTTGGGTGCGCTTGATGTGTGCACCCATCCTGCTCAGCCCCTCCGGGCTGCAGACAAGAAGATGCTTGGGCCCATAGGGACCACAAAGCTTGCCAGGAAACTCGCACCACATGAGGGGTGAGTGCAGTGATGCTTCATTCAGATCCCGAGCCAGCAAACTCTGAGCCTTCAGGAGCATGTTCCTACCTATGCGTGTGTCTTGGTGGGATGCTGTGAGGTGCCACACGGGCAGGACCAAAAAGGGAAAAACCAAATGGCATGAACTCAAAGCAGATTCGCTTTGCATGGACCAGGCAGCCTGCAAAGGGAAGTGCAAGTTTAGTAACCAGTCTTCCCAGTGCTGTGCAGCTTTGTTAAAAAGCTTTTATTGGCCTTGTGCCCAGGGAAATCCAAGTACCCCCTCCCTCATCTGAGCTTGGTACAATGAAGCCCAGTATTTCTTTAGCTGATTGTAAAAGCTGAGAGTGCAAGGCACTGGAAGGAAACGTAAGCATAAAGCTGCACGGTCAAAACAACAGGTATGAATAACAGGAGAGAGGCAGAGAATGGGATTAGAACATACACATGAAATATGTGCTGGAGTCCAAAGAACTGCTGAAAATTGAGGGCAGAATTGTAGGCTGCTGTTTTATTTTAGCTTCACAAGAGACAAGCACTTCCCTGACCTTTATTCTTCCTATCTGCTGGTGTATGATATATATCATAAAAAATAAATATGTGTGTACATATATATATAAGTATATACGTGTGTGTATATCCATCCATACATACCTATGTGTATGCATGTGCAGGTATGATGGATAGACAACTATTTTTAAGCAACAAGATGTTGTATGTAGACAAATACTTCAAACATCGAGAGCTACGTTGGCACAGCCACATTCCACGAGGGGCTTTCTTGTTCCTGCTCTTATCATGTCTCTCACATGTGCTGCAGCCTGTGAGCCGGAGCGTTGCCATCTCTGGGTCACTGGGATGTGCTATAGCTGAGTCCTGCCAGGGCCTTAAGTAGTATTGACCTTAAAATGTATTGACCTTAAAATGCCTTAAGCCGTATGTGCCCAGAAGCTTGTGTGTCCTCCCTTTCCTCTGCCACCCCCCATCTAATACCAATTGGCCTGATAAGAATATTCTTTATTTCCATGAATTTTGGCATACTTGTATCCCTGGGCCATCAGGACTACACAACTGCCTGCTGCCACAGCAATCAATGTTAATTGTAAAATGGTGACAACGTTTCCCTGTTACTCAGATTATCCTCCTTTCTCTCCCCCTCCCCTTGCTGCTGCCAGCCTCTTTCAGCCCGGGGCAAAGGTTCATTTTGATCCCTGCCTGCTCTTTCTGCTCTAGCTGAGTACTTGGAAGACAGTTTTATCAATGCTTTCTGTACCTGACCTAATTGGCTCTGTCATTATAGCAGTGTACACAAGCAAGGAAAAACTATAAAAAATGATGTTTATTCACATTGGTTAATGATGTGTGGAAAGGAGGGACTCCAGCCCTTGGGAAAGGGCTCCTGCCAACTGGGTACAGTGACAAAAGACATTTTTAACGGGGTTGGCATATTTGGATTGGGGGTTTGACACAGAGTCCAGCAATTGACTCATCGTCTCATGCTGTAGAAGCTGATGCACAGTTTAGTCCTCCTGGGAGTATCTAACAGCTGGATTTTTGGCTGAAGAGACTGGGACAACATCTGGGCTTGCTGTTTGCTTTAGGTAGCGTGCAGAAAGGGGGTATTCCAGGCTTTGAAGTTTCCACGGAGTGGGAAATCTGCTTCTCCCAAGCCCAGAGCTGCTCCTGGATCCAGGCAGGTGCCAGGCACTGATCCAGCCCATGCCTCTGCTCTCAATAAAGCTGGGTGGAAGCTGCTTCCTCCCATCCCAGCCTGGCAGCGGGTCTTGCATGGCTGGAAAAGCCCATCTCCTGGGGGAGCAGCAGCTGCTCAGGGGCTGCAGTGGAAACAGATGTGGCCTTTAAATAGAGATGTTGCTGTCCTGGATTAAGATTTTTTCCCACCCCCTTCTCATAAAATTAGGAATTGGAGCCAGTGGAAGGTGCCAGAATCTGAGTTTTTACAAATCTGTTATTTTTAGAGTAGGCTCAGCCCGGGTGGCATCAGTGTGTGCCTAACTCAGGAGCAGTCTCCAGCACTGAGAAAGCAGTTTATTCCTTGTGCACATTTGCTTAACCTTCCTTTAAGACTTGCTCCATGTCATTGTGGTCTGTAGGTGGGTACTCCCAGTCCTGTGACCTGTTCTGTAGCTCAGCATTTGTGCAGAAGAGGTTAATGAAAAGCCTGTTTGTTGGCTAAACACTGGCTTTTATGCTCCTTCCACACTCATCTGCAATTAAAAATCTCCCAACAACCTGGTTTCTACTTTAAATTCCTTGTAGCCCAAGTGAAATTGTTTGTTTGCTTTCATTTTCAGATAGTTAAAGGTTCTGCAGTAGTTGTTTCCCTCTGTGCTTGCTGGGGTTTGATTACACAGATCCCTGTTGCTCATCGCAGTGTCCTGAATTCCAAACAGTTCTGCAGAAGCATTTGTTGGCATAGGAAATGAGGCTGGTGCTTTACTGCTTCTTAAAAGTATATAGTTTAGCCTAAGAGGAATAAATCCCTTTCGGCTCAGCCTCTCCTTTGTGGGAGGATGCTGCCTCCTGCACATTACAGTTGCCAGCAGCGTTCGGGGAGCGGGAGATGGTGCCCTCAGGTCTTGTTGATTTTGTCACATTAGTGACCTTGGACCAAATAAAATGGTTTCTTGGGGGGTGATGGGAGGGGTGGAAAGAAAGGGGAAAAATATCTGTTCAAATTGGCCTGACCTGTCAACCAGAGGGAAGCTGAACCAAGGGCACCTGCTGAGTGTGCTGGGGTGAAGAGCCAGCGATGCTTTTTGGGGGACCTACAGGATAAGTGTGTGCTCAGCCCCCCACCAGTAACCAGGTAATGAGAGCACATGGATGGGGAATTCTGCCTGTCGATGTGAGTTAAGGGTTAGGCTTTAATTCTGCCTCTGTGGGGAAACTCCACTGCAAGGATCCAGATCCTGCTGTGCAGCATCTGAGACTGCACCAGCCCCTCTCCTTGCCTTGCTGGGTGTTTCAGGAAGCCTTTCCTGCTCCCAGTGACGTTTTTAAGCCTCTCTTCTGGAAGGAGTGAGGCTCACAGTTACATAAACACATTCATATTCATGCAGCAGCCCATGTAGGACACTTCTATCTGTTCACTGCACAGGGCTCTGCGTGGCTGCTGCTGCTGCATGGGTTGTTTGTGGTCACAGAGTCTGAGTTTGGATGCTTATCTGGACCGGTTGAATCTGGGAGTACAACTACGTTTTGGTTCAGACCAGAACTCCAGCGTGCCCTTGTTTCCTGAGTATCTTTAGCAGTGAAATGCATCCAGCCCAGAGACAGGGGCTTTCCTGTGCATGGTGAACTTGTCCTGAAGACTTCTTGGGTTTTGGGTGGGGGAACAACTGGTGCAGTGATTGAACATGATGATGAGTGTAGTGTTTTAGTGTGCGGCCAGACTCCTTCGGGAGGGGAGATCTCTGTTATCAGGAGTAATTGTTGTGGCTGATTTAATGAATAATGTCCAGTGCAAATGTCAACAGGCTCATTAAGTTTTCTGGCTGCCTTCCAGCACTAATGTCCAAGAGGTATATGATTGTCCTGGACACACGCTTAGCTTTGAGAGTGATACAGCACATCAAGATAGGAAGTTGCTTATTAATACGCATGGTCAGCTCACCCCTTCGCTGCCGTGGTGCTTGTGCTCTGTGCGTAGTCATGACTTCTTCATCTGTTTCATAGAGATCTTGCACCTCCTTCCTTTGAGAACATAAAATCTCAATGCTGCTGGGTTTGGGTAGGTGACTGTGCAGCCAGTTCTCTCTTCTCTGATTAACTGTACTTTATCTGTGTAGGTCTTTGAAGCGGTTATTTCTTGGATAAATTATGAGAAGGAATCTCGCTTAGAGCACATGGCTAAACTGATGGAGCATGTTCGCCTGCCCCTTTTGCCCAGAGATTATCTTGTACAGGTTAGTCTAATACTTGCACTTCAGCTGCTGGTAGCTTCTTAATCAATGACTTGGCTGTTTGTGTCTGAGATGGGTAATTTGGCGTGTCGCTGAGTCAGTAAGCAGAGGAATAAAAGGAAAACTGGGTGAACTCTGAAATCAATGTGTGTGTGCAGAAACCTTGTAGTAAATGTGACCTGTGCTCTGCCAGGCAATGCTGAGAGAGGAGCTCCTGCCTCTCTTGGTAGAAGCATTTAGAAGTGAGTATCTTGGGATTTTGCACCAAGCTGGTGGTGTTAGAAGCTTGTGCAGTTTTTTCCTCGAATGCACTGGTAAATTTAACTTGATGATAACACTTGGTGTGGTAATTTTGGCTTAAGAAGTGCTCTGTGCATAGAGATGGGTTGTGTGAGTGGCAGGTGAGATGCTCTCTGACGCAGTCTGACTTAGAGATTGTTCTTGGCAACTTAATTCCTGGGATCTCAGCCTTCATAATGAGCTGAGAATCCCCAAAGAAGGGGTTGGCATACAAGCTCTTTGGCTACTATGCTTTTATCATGTGTCTAAACAATAATACAATTGAAATAAAATGAACCCATTGTGGGTTTTTGTTTGCCTCTCACCTCTGTCTTCTGATTGAGTAAAAGGTATTGCCTCTCCTTAAAAATTCTGGCTCAAATAAAAGAAATTACATATTTTGTACCCAGATTCCTGGTGAATTCTTCTCTGCTGACTTAAATGTTTGGCAGAGGGTGGTAAAATTGAGGGAGCATTGCTACTTGTGGGTGATACTGGATACAAGTGAGCAGCTTGGATGTTACTGCTTGTGTTTCTTTGGGAAGAGGTGGAAGAGTCTCCCTGTGAGCTGTGTCACCAGGTACTTCAGTTTAAATGATCTCTCACGTGTGTGCATGTTCTCAGACAGTTGAAGAAGAAGCTTTAATCAAGAATAACAACACCTGTAAAGACTTCCTTATCGAGGCCATGAAATATCATTTGCTTCCTCTGGATCAAAGGCAACTGATCAAGAATCCCAGAACAAAGCCGAGGACTCCCGTTAGCCTGCCAAAGGTAAGATGGGTTTGTTGCTTTGTGTCACCTCACACTGTTACTGGTGGCATTTTCTGTCTTTGAAAGGAGCTGGCATACTTCTCACTAACTCCACGATCATCCTTTGAAGTGTTTTACTCCCTCTTCTGGTGTTGCCTATGCCCACCAAGGATACATAATTAAGTTGGATGAACTTAAAGCCTCAGGAGAAGCAATATCTCTGCTCCCAGCAGCAAAGGTCTGCTCCTCAAACGTGTTGTCAGCCACAAGTGGTTTTGTGAGTGGCTTGAGAATCACTGACCCATGGGGTGGCAGTGGGCAGCTGCCTGTAGTGCTCAAAGGGTTGCTTAAGGTTTCTGCTGGCTTGTAGCACTACTGTGGAGCCCTGCTGAGGAGGGTCACAGTAGGTGTCTTTCCTTTTCCCGTATCCATAATCAGAAGGCAGGAAAGCAGGAAACAACAGCACCCAGACCCGTGGGCAGGAAGTCTGAGGCAGATTTCAATAGACCTAAAGCAGCTACTGAATAAATAATCCTTGTTACTCCCTGCAATTACTCTGCGTGTGTGTGATGCTCTGTCCACTGCTTTATTAGTGAATTGAAACATGACAACAGAAGCTATTTATCCTGTGCCCCAGACATAAACACAGTTTGGCACAATGTCCCTCAACAGACTGTTGCTGAAGTTACTAATAAGCATTTCAGAGATTGAAAGACATCAAAACCACAGCGTATTATCTTTCTAAGCACAGCTCACAGGAGGCTTGGTTTGTGGGATGATGAATGAGACCTGTGCTACGAGGGGCTATTCAGTTGTTTAGGTGTTGGACTGTCCATTGGGAAACTGTGCTCCTGCAGAGTATGCTGGCATATTGTGTCCTTTCTTCCTGCTGGGGCTGAGATGAAGTTGATAGAACACGGGTTTGGGGGTATCGTGAAGTGCTGTTGTGACCCTTGTTCAAGGACTAAAGTAGTTAAGAATAAAATGAACAGTGAACCAGCGAGTTCAGAGGTGCTCGACATCTTCCACAGCATGACCTATGAGTATAACCCCAAATCTCCTGCAGGTCTCTTCTCCCTTTTTAGCTGTAAAGAAAGAGAAGGTGATGATCTTCCAGCAATCCTGTTACTGGGCAACTTTCATCTGGTCTGTTGGTCCCACTGCTGAGGGATTATCATGAATTCTGTGATCGTGTGAGGCTCTGCAGCTTCCCAGGGAAGGCTGTTACACAACTCATAGTCAGGCTGCTAATTTAGACTCACTTTGCTTCCTAATGTCACATTCTCATCGTTGTAGATCAAACAGCTGCTATTTTCAGACTCTTCACATGCTTTAAATTGCTGTAGCTCTGTGCTTTACAACACCCTGACTGGAGTTGAGCTCCTTACCCGGGTGACCTCGAGTGACAATCTTATCCCCTCAGCTACTCACACTTGCGTTGCAGAGGCTAAAGCCAGTTTCCCATCTACTCTTTGACTATATTTGAAACCCTGTTATCTTGCTTCTAGCTCCTTGGCCTTGTAGAAATCAGATTGTCTTGAGCAGTGTTTCTCCTGCTGATGTGCTGAGATAAGGGGAGCAAATGCTCCCTCTTGATAGCCGTGGAGGGATGAAGGGAGTGTGTTCAGAACAAAGTGCAGGCTGAGCTGTTTGTAGGTGCAGGTGATTTGGATGTATGGTTGGTTGTTTTGCACAGTGCCCAGCTGGGGCTCCACAATGATGCTGAGCTGCAGGCTCTTGGGACCACTGCAAGTCAGCAGGTCCATGGGTCTGCTGGTGGTGACAGGGAAGAACCCTACTGCATACTGTCCGGATCTTCTCACTTGTCCACCAGTGCCACCACTTGCCATTGCTGGGAATGGAGTCTGGGGCTGGACAGACCTTTAGCCTGACCCAGCAGAGTGGTTCTTGCATTCCAGAGGTGGTCCTTGATCACCTTTACATAGATCTTCCCTATCTATAATGAATTTAGGGCTTAGTTACTGGATTTGCATCAACACATGTTGCAGCCAGAAGCCTTAATGAAGCTGACAAATCACTTCCTTCAGCAGCCCAGCACCCTGGGTCTTAATAGTCCTGGTGATTCCCTTGAGTGTCATCTCCCTGCAGGTGGCAATACAGCTGTCAGGCTTTATTTGTTAAGTGGCATCGATTGTTTTTAGCACCACCGTGGAGATAGTGACTAACCACTGGGCTGGCTGTGGGGATTACACTGGGATCTTCTTCACTTAAAAATACTTATGCAGAGAGCCTTGCATGTTCTGTGGTGCCAAAGTGGTTTTGTGTTTCATGGGGAAATAGGGCACATTGCCCACCTTGGAAATGGTAAAGAAGCTTTAACGGGGCTGCCATATTTAGTGTGCATTAAGTTGGAGACAACTTTTTCCTTCTTGGAATATAGTTGACTGAAATAAGTGTTGCTGCAGAAGCTCCTAGTGGGCCTGCAGCATGTTTTTGGCTTCTGGTCTTCCCTCTCCAGGTGATGATCGTGGTGGGCGGGCAAGCACCCAAAGCCATTCGCAGTGTGGAGTGCTATGATTTTGAGGAGGAGCGGTGGGATCAGGTTGCTGAGCTTCCCTCCCGGAGATGCAGAGCAGGTAACAGGGACTTTTGCTGCAACCTTCTTTGTTTTCCTGGTGCAGCTCTTCAGCACTGGATGCAAGTCCTCAGTCATCCCTTTCAAACAGCTTTCCTTGCTGGTTTCCTAATGAAGGTCAAAGGAGCTGAGTCCGTCCCTCTGAGTGCTGAGCAGTGAGGGACGGAGATTTGTAAGTTGGGAGTGTTCCTCTGAAGACATCTGACAGGGTTGTGAATGTGGATCACCATTTGGTGCTCTCTATGCCTCAGAAGATTACTCATTCCGGTGTGAAATGCATCTGTGCCTTATGAGGCCATATGCATTTCACCTTCCGTATAGCAAATATGTTTTATCACACTTGGCTCCTATGCTCTTAACCTGCAGAAAATGCCAAAGACGTGCCAAGGTTCTGCTCCTCCTTCTATCTTACACACGCTGAAAGATGTCTGATGACACTCGCTTCCCAAACTGCTTGTAAAACCTCTGTAAAATCTCTTTCCTCAGGTGTGGTATTTATGGCTGGCAACGTTTATGCTGTCGGGGGCTTCAATGGCTCTTTAAGGGTACGGACGGTTGACGTGTACGACGGCGTGAAGGACCAGTGGACATCCATAGCCAGCATGCAGGAGAGACGAAGCACTTTAGGGGCAGCCGTGCTCAATGATCTCCTGTACGCAGTGGGCGGCTTTGATGGCAGCACTGGTAGGTGATGGGGCAAAACCCAGGCAGTGCCTGACCTGAGAATGTGTGTTCAGAGACCCCTGCAAGGCCTGCAGAGCTTTAGTGAGGTTCCTGCCCCCTGCCTCTATGAGTTGTAGAGAAAGAGCCAGCGATTGGGTTTACTGCGTGTAAACACAGGGGAATCTCACCATAGTGTTTTTCTTCAGTGGTACAGCCCATTCAGTCTCATTCTCTGTGTGAATTTGCTTTTTCTGGACTGAAAAGGGAGTTTTCCTTGGTTTAGTTATATTTTTTCATAGCAACACGAATAAAATGCCACGTGGCACCTTATGGGATGTGTGTGTCTGGGAGTTTTCTTGGCATAACTGCATGTTTAGATTCACACCTCTGCCTCTGCTTTAGAGCTTTGCCACTTGGTTGAGCCCTAAATTATCTCAGCTGGGGATGAGTACAATGCAACAGGGTTTGGGGGGAATTTTCAAACCTCTGCATGGACATTTTGTAATGCTTGAAAGGATGTGGGACTTCTGGGCTTGGAATCTGGACTCTGCTCCACCTTGGTGTCCCCAGCACATCGCAGGGGCAGGGACCATGGGGTAACAACAGTATTTCCAGCTGCTGAAGTGGCATTGACATGCTGGTCCCAGCCTGAAAGACAAGGGACTAGAGAACTGGGTTGCAGGAGTGTGGGGGGAATTAGGGGCTTGGGAGGAGGTGGAAGGCAGATGAAAGTGCAACACCAATCTTTTTCTCTTCTCTTTTTTTTTAATTAGAAAACCTGTGTATCCCCTTTTTAACTAGGTCTGGCATCAGTTGAGGCCTATAGCTATAAAACCAATGAGTGGTTTTTTGTGGCTCCCATGAACACAAGAAGAAGCAGTGTTGGAGTTGGAGTTGTGGAGGGTAAGAAAATCAGCAGCCATTTCCATCAAGCAAATGTTACTGTGTCAAACAGAAGCCTGAATGGTTGAGTGCAATAGGAGGGAGCTGTTCTCTAGACTCGTTGGTAAAGATTTATTTTATATGATGTAATTGCTGCAGCTTTTTCCATTCTCCTCTTTATCTTAGTGAAAAATCACGTGTAGCTTTCCAAGAGCCTCAGACCCATATCAGACCAGCCCATGCCTCCTGCGAATGCCATTAGGTGTGTGCAGGCTTCTTTTCAATCCTTATTCTTCCTGGGCAGCTTCTAGCTGGTGAAAGCAAAAGGTGGTGTGCAGTGTATGCTGTTGCCATCAGGAAAGAACAGGTTTAAGTAGGAACCTTTCCTTCCTTTAGCACAATTGATTCTGAAGCAAGTGAAAGGGATTTTGGACCTTGTCTTTAACATGACATGTACCAGTTTGCAATTAGTACAGTGCAGAGCAGCTGCTGGCACGAGCCTCATTATAAACCGTGCTTTGAAGTGGTTTGGTTTGATCTGTTTGTATAGGAAATACCTGAAATGTGTCTATGTCTATGGAATGTTTATATGTGAGAAGAAGGAGGGAGATAAAGTTAGAGTAAATAGGGGTGGTTGTGCTAAATTTGCATGTTTATTTCAGAAGCATCTCCTTCAAAATTGGCCCATGCATGTGAAGTGCTGGGCTGCTGGGGGTCAGTGGGGTTTGCTGAAGTGATTTGAATGCAGAACAAATGCTAAGTATATTCATGAGAGATGCTTTTCTATGGACAGGTTTTCTACTGGAAACATGAAATCCTTTCCCTTTGCTTTGTTCGAAAGTGCAATTAAGAGTTGCACATGTTGGAGTCCGTGAGAAAAGATAAACGAGGGCATGTGATGGGAAGAAGAGTTGATCATACTGTAGAGAACAAGCAGCAGCCTGCAGTTAATCCACAGTGTTCATCTGAGCATGGTGAAGTTTGATCTGATATCTGTGGGTGCTGGAAACATATAATGATTGATGCCAGCCAGGAAAGTTTATCTTCTCTTCCTTGGTCTGGCATTCGTACCTTGATTCATTGATAACACCAGGTGGCTTGAACCAACAGCACAAGTAAGAGTTTGAAATGTTTAAAGAGACAGGAAGATGCAGAAGGAACACAGTCATAAACCTGATCCTTGCAGACCTCTCCTAATGATCACAGCATGAGGAGGCCATGAGTGGAGAGAAGGAAAAGAGCTGGCCTGTTCTTGGAAGGAAACAGGAGGACTGTAGGTGGTACCTGCTGGTGGGAGTCTCGTGTGCATGCAAAGAATTGCACAGCTCACTTGTGGCCAAGCTCTGCTGTTATGGGGTGAAAATTGGTCTTATTCGTGGGTTTTGTACAAGAAATTTGGGTTAGAGTTTTCCTACATATTTGTTGAACTTTGTTAGTGGTTGGTTGTTGTAAAGTCTAGGAGGCCTGGTCTTGAACCAGAACGCTTTTGTGCTAGGTGCTTTAGTAAAGAAACACTAAGAAACTCCTCTGCCCAGAGTTTACTGCCTAAATGCAAAACAAGTTGACAGATGAGACAGGGAGAGAGTATCAGTCCGGCCTGTGAAAAGAGGATATGGTGGAGCATCAGCCTTGTTTCATGTTTGATGTAGTCCCATGGCATCTGATTGAGACCAGAGAAGCACATTAGGTGTATGTTACTGAGCTTTCATTGAGTTGAGGGTAGGGAGGGACAAGTATCCCATGCTGTGAGGGTCATCTTCTGTGTTGTGATCACTTGGCACAAGCACACAGACTGGCCTCAGCTGTGCTAGCAGCATTGGTTGCTTTGGATTTGGCCCAGGTTCTTCAAGATCACGTCTAGGTTTCCATGCAGGTATTAGATTAACATATGAGGCTATTGCATATTTATTGCTCATGTGATACAGTAATTAATGTACAGTATCGACCTTTGACAGCACGCCTTGCCTGAGCAGGAGGAAATGCTCGATCAGCTTTGATGTTACCTCTTCTCCTGGGCCAACAAGTCATTTGGAAAACCCTCTGGGCTTTTGGTTTCTAACTAAGCTGTTGTGTCGTGTTGTTTCTTTGTCTTAGTTGACAGCTTTAACGGCTTTAAATACAGTCCTGCCTGTCTGCGAGTCTGCTTCAGATCCTTCCGCTAGGATGTTCCCCAGGCATCCCAGCAGGTGTAGGCACATCTCCCAGGGCTTCTGTCAACCCGGATCTGTCCTCACCTGGAGCTGTGAGGCTTGATGGTAACATAAAGCAGTTGTAGCTGTAACGCTGATGCCAATGTGTGTCTCTTCCAGGGAAGCTCTATGCTGTGGGGGGTTACGATGGAGCATCCCGTCAGTGCCTTAGTACTGTGGAGCAGTATAACCCGGCCACCAACGAGTGGACCTACGTAGCTGACATGAGCACTCGGCGCAGCGGGGCAGGTACTGGCTCCAAGATGTGTTCTTAAGAGCAGATGATCACTGGGTTCTCCTCTGCTCGTGGAAGGGAAGGAGAAGTGTGTTTTGGCATTGCTGGGCTGGCAAGTGCAACCTGTTATTTCCAGCCCTTTCCCATGGGAGGAAAAACCGTAATTGCCTGGAAGCTGTGTACGGCTCTCCTGACTTGGCTAAAATCTTGCCAAATTGAAATTAATTTCTGGATTAATGAAATGATGTTCAATGTTTCTAAGGAGCCTTGCTAACAGATGCAGCTCACTTGTAAGCAGAGAGCCACCCTTCCAAATTGCCAGCTGCATGCTCAGCTGGGGACTGGAAAGCCAAGCTGCACCTCCTTCTCTCCTATCATTTGGGGGATGTCAGATGGGTTTTCCTTTTGGATCTTCTCTGCAAGCATCCGGTGGGTGCTTTGCAGCACAAAGCACGTCTGCACTGGGTGATGTGCAGATCTAGCCAAGGTAACAGAAATCATCTCAGATCGCCCTTGCTAAGCGAAAAGTTTTTAGTGTACCTTTTGCTGGCAAGAATTGGTTATTAGAGGAAAAGACAGGTTGAAAAAGGATTATGTTCTAGTCTTGATGGTTTCTAATTTACTATGTGATGTTAGACTAGGTAAGCACTTGTCTGCTCTGTGGCTGTTCCTCTCTGAAAGGGATAAAATCTATTGCATCTAAAATCATCTTCAGATATGAAAGGGAATGTGTCAGTATTGGTCCTGTAGCTCAGTGCGTGGAGAGGGTCCTTTCTGAGGTCAAGCTGTGCAGTTCTTGTTGTACAGTAGCCAAAGTGGCAGTTACATGGAGGTGGCCAAGCCTGGGGGCTGAGATGAGCCTGCAGGTTAAGCTGTGGTGGGAATTCCCTTCTGAGCTGAGTGGTTGAGAGGCTGCTCTCCACACATGGTCTTTCTTTCCTCACTCTAATACCTGTTCCATAACTCCAGATGAGGCAAATAATAATCACACACTGCTGGTCTGAATTCAGTTGAAGAGGTTTTTAGTACCTGCTTGGTGCTTAAACCTAGCCCAGTGCAAGCTTATAGGAGAACAGAATGAGTATCTCGTGTTGTTGACAGCGTGTTGAAACACAACAAAACAGTTTGGGCTTGTAGTGAGATGGATTTTGGTGAACTGTCATTGTTTGAAACACAGAGAGTGCTGCTTTGCAAGTACATCCGCACGTGGCAAGTCCAGTGTTCGGGAATTTTTACTCACCTGCCAAATAGCCTTGCAGTTTTCTGTTCCCCACCTGAAAGCTGAGCTCCTCAGGTTGTGGTTCTCACCCCGATGCCCCTCCAGCAGTCTCCAGGGAGGGGACAGCCCGGTGCCACTCATCCCTAGTGGTGCTGCCGCACGATGTGCCTGTCGTACTGCTCCATCACTGAACCCGTGCTCAGTGCGGGCATTGCCATCCCGATGCTGACATCTAGTGGAGCTGAGGACGCCTGTCCCCAGCTCTCCGGGGTGATCCCAAATCTGGAATTGGGAATCAGGCCAAAAGCAAAGGGCCCCATGGCAGAAAAGAGCAGGCAGAGGGAAACGAGGTGGGGTGCGATGCAGGGGTCAGGGAGGCAAAGGGAAGAGAGAACAAGTCAGTCCAAAGAGATTGAATAAAGGCATATAAACGTTGTGGGACTAGACTATTTATCTCGGATAACAGCTACCTTAGAAGGGGCACAGCTCTGGAAGCCAGGACACCTGCCAGGGGTTACTGTGCTGGTTACTGCTCTGGTGCCATGTGGTGGCTGGGTGGAGAGTTGACCATGTGGGTGATCCTGAGGCATGTGTGGCCCATGTTCTGGAAATGCCTTGGAGAGGCCAAGGCAATGCCTGTTAAAAGAACCAGGGCCGTGCAACCCTGTCCCCTGTACACTTGGCTAACAGTGGGCTCTGTTTGGCAGGTGTTGGTGTTCTCAGTGGGCTGCTGTATGCTACGGGGGGACACGACGGGC